>NC_091762.1:64639215-64941679 GCF_029378745.1 Bos indicus | reverse complement strand
GACATCCAGATGTACAATAGGTACAAAAAAAGATGATCCACATCGTTAATCTTCAGGGAAATGCAAATAAAACCACAATAAGATATCACCTCACACATGCTAGAAAGGTTATTATCAAAAAGACTGGAAATAAGAAGTGCTGGCAAAGATGTGGAGGAAAAGGAGACCTTAAACACTTTGTGAGAATGCAAATTAGTGCATTCACTATGAAAAACAGTATGGAGATTCCCCAAATAAATAAAAATATAACTACAATATAATCTAGCAATTCCTTTTCTAAGTGTTTATTCAAAGAAAATGAAAAGAGTTTCTAAAATATATATGCACCCCCATGCTCATTGCAGCATTGTTTACAATAGCCAAGCTATGGAAGCAACCTTAGGATCTATCGAAGGATGAATGGAAACAAATGTGAGATATACTTGTCACAAATATGCATATGTATGTATGTATATGTTGTTGTTGTTTAGTCACTAAGTCGTGTCCAGCTCATTTGTAACCCTATGGACTGTAGTTCGCCAGTCTCCTCTGTCCATGGGATTTCCCAAGCAAGGGTATTGGAGTGGGTTGCCATTTCCTTCTCCAATGTGTGTGTGTGTGTGTGTATGTATATGCATATGCATATATATATATATATAGTGTGTTTGTGTGCATATGAATATATGTGTATGTAGATGTATGTGAAGTGAAGTGAAGTGAAAGTCACTCAGTCGTGTCTGACTCTTTGTGACCTCATGGACTGTAGCCCACCAGGCTCCTCTGTCTAAATACTGGAGTGGATTACCATTTCCTTCTCTGGGGGATCTTTCCAAACCAGGGATCAAACCCCACTCTTCTGCATTTCTGGCAGATTCTCTACCATCTAAGTTACCAAGGAAGCCCTTCTTATATGTAGAATATAAAACACACAAACAAAAACTATGCTCAATCTCATAGATACAGAGAACAGATTGGTGGCTTCCAGAGGTGTGGTTACAGAGTAAGTAGGTGAAATGGATTTACAATTTTTGGTTTTAAGTTTAAATGAACTAAATTTAAAATACTTAGCCATTTTTTCTTTTAAGTTTTTGTCTTTAAAAAATTAACTTTATCAAAAGAAGTAAAAATCTGTATTATACAAAAGTTATAGCAGCTAGATCTTTCTTCAGCTTTAATCATTTCTAAACAGTTTAGAAACAGTTTCTAAAGCATATTTAAGAGATGTGTTTATTTTTTAATGTTTCAAAAGAAACAGCTCTTTTTCTAAACCAATAAAGCATCAATCTCCTTAACTAAAAACTTAGCCTTTAAAGAGAATAATGATATTGATTTGGGGTACTGACTACATTTTAAAAAGAAGAAAAATAAGTCTCACCATACTACAACACAAGTGATTCTTATTTCAAATCAAAATCATGAACTATTGATATACCCCTGCTGCTGCTGCTAAGTCGCTTCAGTCGTGTCCAACTCTGTGCGACCCCATAGATGGCAGCCCACCAGGCTCTGCCATCTCTGGGATTCTCCAGGCAAGAACACTGGAGTGGGTTGCCATTGCCTTCTCCATTGTGTGAAAGTGAAAAGTGAAAGTGAAGTCTCTCAGTCGAGTCCGACTCGTAGCGACCCCATGGACTGCAGCCTACCAGGCTCCTCCATCCATGGGATTTTCTAGGCAAGAGTACTGGAGTGGCTTGCCATTGCCTTCTCCGTGATATACCCCTAGGTAAACACAAAGTTCATATGGAATAAAGAAGATTGGTGAGAACAAAGCATAGATAGTAGATTTAGAATCTATGTAGCCCATCTGTCAGATATTAAAGCCTTGCCTTATTTTCATAAATATTTGATCTTTCCCAACTTCATAGAACTATTATATTCTTCAAATAAAGAATACAAAATGATTCCGCTCAATGTCTTGACTATTCTACAAAACTGAACCTATGCATAAATAATTTTTCACAGGCTTTCACAAATCTTTTTCTTTGACATGTGGAAGTATAAAATTTCTGGTTTTGGCAATTTTCGTACTGGGTATAGGTGTCTAAGAGAAGCTCTCAGTGTGACTGAATAAGTGGGAGGTGGCAGTCAGAAGTAGTAGGGTCATCCCTCAGCTGCAGTGGGTGCTCTTCTCCAGGTAGGGCTCCTTACATCACTTGCACACTTGGTAATGGTAGGGACCAAAGTGAAAACGCAGACACAAGTGGAAATGGGTGTCTCAGCTCAAAGCTGTATATGGGTGCTCCGCTCCCCCATCACTATCAGCTTCTCATATCCCCTCCAAGCACCATCTCAAGGAGGGTGAGGGGGAAGAGGTGGAATCTGAAAGAGTAAACATTTTCTTAAAATAGACAGTCATCCAAAAAGAAATGTTAAGCTAGGAGGAGAAAGTCAGATACCACGAACTGTCAAGCCTCTGTTCCCTATCAGCTGAGGACAAGAGGTTGAGATAAGTTATATAAAATAATAGAGTCATACATCCCTGACTACACATTTACAATTACCTGGACAATTTTTATTCTTTGCTAACATTTACTTCCCCACTTCCAAAGAAATGACTGTATCTACCTCTCTTCTTAAATTTCTTTGCCCTATCCTTTCTCATCTCTCTGAATCCTCCTCTACCCTTTATCTCACGCTGCCCACAATCCTCTTCTTCCTTCTACCAACCAACATTGACTTTACCACTACTGTAATGTTGCCAGATTTAGCAAATAAAAATACTAGATGCTAGTTAAATTTAAATTTTACATAAATCAGGGAATGCATTTTTTAGTATATGTATGTTCAAAATATTTTATAGGACATACTTATAGTTAAGAAAAAAAATCATTATTTGTCTGAAAGTTAAATTTAACTGGGTGTCATATTTTATCTGTCAAACATACTATTTCTTCTTTATGCAATTTGACACTCCCTCCTCCCTCATTTATCCAAGCAATTAAAAGAAACATTCTCTTTGTGGAATACACATTGTACTTTTTTTTTTTTAATAGTCCTATTAAGACAATATAAAAAGTCTTTAAAAATGATAACTTATGGATTAAAACACATGAGCCAGGAACTTCTTCAATGCCAATGAAATTAAGATTCACGCTTTGATTTCCTATACAAAAGTCAGGTTAGTAGGCCTCCCCATGGCTATTTTGCAAAGACAATACTAATTCAACTCCAATTAAGATAAAGATAATTCTTTTGATAGAAATTCAGGCTAGATTTTAAAAGACTCAAAATCCATTATATGCTTCATCACTCTTACTTGAGGTGAACATAAAAGTCACTCCGGTGACAACCTCAATGCCCATTCCATTTCAGTTCTAATGATCATACTTAACATCAAACTCCAAGCTAAATTAATTATACAATGTCTTAGTTATCTATTTCTGAATAACAAACCACCCTAAAACTTAGTGGTTTAAAAACCAACTTGTTATAAATTTACAATCTGGGCTAGGTTCACCTGAATGGTTGTTTTGTTGACTAGCTTGCTGGCAGTCTATTGGATGGTCAGATTCTGGTAGTGGGTTGGCCTGAGACTGGGCTTAGATAAGACCCTGAAACACCTGGACTGCTCCCCCTCCAGATGGTTATAACCTCTCTCTTAGCAGGACCTCTCTCTGTGTGTGCTCTGTGTGGTTGCCCCAGCAGAAAATTTGGCCTTCTTGGCTCATCAGGGTTCTCAAGCGTATAGAATGGGAAGTTACTAGGCCTTCATCGCAGAGAAGGCAATGGTACCCCACTCCAGTACTCTTGCCTGGAAAATCCCATGGACGGAGGAGCCTGGGAGGCTGCAGTCCATGGGGTCGCTAAGAGTCGGACACGACTGAGTGACTTCACTTTCACTTTTCACTTTCATGCATTGGAGAAGGAAATGGCAACCCATTCCAGTGTTCTGGCCTGGAGAATCCCAGAGACGGGGGAGCCTGGTGGGCTGCCATATATGGGGTCGCACAGAGTCGGACACGACTGAAGCGACTTAGCAGCAGCAGCAGCAGATCTTCATCGGTCATAGGCCAGGAATTTCCACTAAGGCCAAAGTCATTTGTACTACGTTCTGTTAGTTAAAATAAGTCAGAGCTTCAGCCCAAATCAAAAGGAATTTCTAGAGGATCGTTCACTTGACACTACCAGTATAAGTCCACAATAGACTATGCACATAGGTAGATGTTGGTTAAGAGATGATGCCTTAAAAAATGTATGTGTGTGTGTGTGGTGTATATGTTATATGAAATAGAGATATATATTAATGGCATAGCTTACATTATTTACCATTTCTTTATTTCTTAAGTAGCTATGTAAGAATGGGGGAGAGATGGAGAAACTTTAGGGTCTGGGGCATAAAAGTCCTCTTAATGTGGCTAGAATCTAGATCAAGATTCTTACTGAACTTTCTATTAGGTATTAGTCTTGCTTTTAGTTTTTTATAGTGGTATAAATTGAATGCTCAGTTTTTTTAGTCCTTTCTGACTCTGTGTGACCCCATGGACTATAGCCTTCTAGGCTCCTCTGTCCATGGGATTCTCCAGGCAAGAATACTGGAGTTGGTTGCCATTTCCTTCTCCATGATAAAATACATACAATCACACAATTTTTTTTTGCACAAATCCATGAATTTATACATTTGTGTACTATTGTATAAACACTATCCATAAGAAAACATAGAATATTTTTACCATTCCAGATACTCTTCTGCATCCTTTCCCTCTCAACATTCATCAAGGTGAAGGACAAGGAACCCATGATGCAGCAGTTCATAAGGTCTCAAGGAGTCACATATGACTTAGCATCTGAACAACCATTTTTGTCACTAGATTAATAATTAGTTTAACTTTTTTCCCCTAATGTATGGTCTTTTCCTGTAAATGTCCACAAGAACTTAAAGAGAAATTACATAGTAAAGTTTGGTTGTAGAGTCCTATATAGGTAAATAAGTAAAGGTTAGTGGATTGTGTTTTTTAAATCATCAATATACTTGCTAATTTACTAATTTTTTCTGCTTGTTCTACATGGTGTTTAATGAGGTATATTAAAATGTCCAGCTATATCTATATATTTATCTCTATTTCCTCTTAGCTCCATAAGCTTTTACTTTATAAATGTTGAAGCTATATTTTCAGGTAAATGCACAAGGTTTTGAAGGGCTTTTCCTGCTTCTTCACTGAATCTTTATTCTCACGTCCTTTAGCTGATAATTATTGTGCAAAGTGATTTAGAGGAAATGATATTGTATTCGTATAATATACCTATAATCACCTGGAGTATTTAATGCAAGAAAATTGTAACTGTGGACATTTCTCTGTTCAGTTAGAGTCAATTCAGTCAGTCAGTTAGTTGTTCAGTCATGTCCGACTCCTTGCAACCCCATGAATCACAGCACGCCAGGCCTCCCTGTCCATCACCAACTCCCAGAGTTCACTCAGACTCACGTTCATCGAGTCAGTGATGCCATCCAGCCATCTCATCCTCTGTCGTCCCCTTCTCCTCCTGCCCCCAATCCCTCCCAGCATCAGGGTCTTTTCCAATGAGTCAACTCTTCACATGAGGTGGCCAAAGTACTGGAGTTTCAGCTTCAGGATCAGTCCTTCCAATGAACACCCAGGACTGATCTCCTTCAGAATGGACTGGGTGGATGTCCTTGGAGTCCAAGGGACTCACAAGAGTCTTCTCCAACACCACAGTTCAAAAGTATCAATTCTTTGGTGCTCAGCTTTCTTCACAGTCCAACTCTCACATCCATACATGACCACTGGAGAAACCATAGCCCTGACTAGACAGACCTTTGTTGGCAAAGTACTCTCTCTGATTTTTAACATGCTATCTAGGTTGGTCATAACTTTCCTTCCAAGGAGTAAGCATCTTTTAATTTCGTGGCTGCAATCACTATCTGCAGTGCTTTTGGAGCCCCAAAAATAAAGTCTGACACTGTTTCCACTGTTTCCCCATCTATTTTACATTCAGTTAGAGTAGAAGATACTGAATATAGTTTTTGAAAGCCCCAAACTAAATAAGTTACAGTACTTTTTTTTTTTTTTCCACTTTGGATGTTTTTCATTTGTGTACCTGTGGCTAAACTTCTGCATTGATTACAGGTGTTCTATGTCATCCTTTTTCCAAATGAGTACATAGCAGCCATTTCTAGTTTATTTAAAGGCCATTTTATATATCTCTGAGGTTCCCTACTTGAGCAGATGCCTCAGTTCTGCTACAGCATTCAATTCAAGTGGAAGGTATGTTCTTAGGCCAAGTAGAAAACATACCAAATAGTGTGGTTTGCTTGTAGACTTTTTCTTACAATTTTTTGACCACAGTGATGATAAATCATCCCACCTGATTATTTTCTTTGAAAAATAACACACACTCTGCTGGAGGGATTTGAGGTGTTTTTTTTTTTTTTTTCCTGACATTTAACTCAGCAAATGCCCTTACATGTTAATCTGTTTAGAAATAGACCAACTATTGCCTTCAATAAAAACTTATAGCAGACAGTTTGGTTTTTCTTCATCTTCATTTCTGTTTTCCTTAGATTTTCCTATGAAGACTTTCACAAGAGTGATTGAATAAGACTATCTGTAAAATGCCAAAAATTTTTTTGGAATGTTAGCCTAAATCAATCAAGGCCAAGGAGGGGATTTGATACATTTTGACAAGACCACTCAATATAATTTTGTCAATTTTTACCTGCTTAAAAGTGAACAGAACACACACACACACACACACACACACACACCCTGTGTAATGTTAGCATAGAGTATATTTTTTCAGAAGTGTTCAATAAAATCAATCACGTCAAATGATCTAGAATTAAATATGAACGAACACATTGTAGTTTTATGTGTCTTGATAACAGCAACTTATTTTTGAGAGGATTAAAAACATAAAAACCTCAAAGTACAACATGATGAACACATAGCAAATTTTATAAGAAATTATGTATTAATATTTTAAATGAATGTAACATTTCATGATTTAATGTATAATAATTTAGTGATAATTTAGAAACATTTTAATTATAAATTTTATTTAAAAAGAGTTAGGCTAAATGAAGTCTGATCACATCACCACCGTCTTCACCTAAATATTTAGTCAACTAACTTGGTGAACATCAGATTATCACTTAAACTCCATGGACATAAATATCTTCTTCTGTCAAATACGGAAGGGGGAGGTTAGGACTAGCTGGTAATTTTGGTAATTATAATAATAAAAATTTTTTAGAACAACCACTTAGAAAAAAATATTAATAAGCAGGGTGTAAGGAACTGAAAATGCATGGACTGAAAGCAAACATTGAATTTTTGTGAAAATGTTTTTAAAAAATGAAAAATTAGAAGAAGCAAAATGTTAAAGAGAAATTGAACATATTTAAAAATGTAAATTTAACTGTACATTTATATAATTTAGTTTCTTAGTTGTGGTACAAGAACAACAAACTGATCCTCTGGTGAGAGAATCATGAATAAAAATGTACTTAACATGGACGCTCAGCATGATCACTTCAATCACAAATTGGGTTAATTAACTGGTTCTATGGAACTTTGCAAAGGTTACATGTAAGGAAAAGGTACCTAGTAATTTAAAATTCATTTGCTCACTTATTCTTTTCTTGTTCTATGAAGTGAAATGATATACAGACGTAGGAAAAAAAATAGGCAGTTGAAAAAGGAAAATCCTTTTTCCTATCTCCTCCCTGACAGACTATGAAAATCTGTTTGTGTTTTTTTTTTGCTGACATTTGGAGAAAGAAATTTCTTAAGGAGCACTATTATGTAGGAGTAAGCTGGTCCTAACAATGCAGTGACCACACTAGCATCCTGTGAAAAAGATAACAGGGAGTCCAAGGCTTGTTCAGTCCTGTGTTTGCTCCAGCGGCCCTTCTGCAATTCAGATTCTGCCTGTGTCCACAATCCAGATTCAGTGAAGACTGGGGGATGCTTTCTGACTCCTGTAAGGAGAGAGACACCAACTCAAGTGTGTTTAAGTTTACTTGACAAACAACCTGTTCTAATATGTACCAAGTAGATGTAGATGTAGTATTTTTATTTGCTTGTTGAAATAACTAGATTTCACAAACAACAAAACAGATGTGTGTAAGTGAGATTTTAGTTTAGTTCAGTAATCATTCTCTGAATATTTCTTGATATGCTAGATAGGTTCCATGTGATAGTATAAATAGAAAAAGCTATGACTTCATACTCATCCCCAGGGAATCTGACTTTGAAGGTCAGTGGAATTTGATTACAGAATTTCCCCAGAACTGGGGAAAGAGAGACTCTTAGAGAGCGCAAACTAAATGTTGTGTGCACCAGGACCCAGGAGAGAGAAGCTGTGACCCCATAAGGGACGGAGCCAGACTTGCGTGTGTTAGGCAGTCTCTGGAAGCAGTGCAGGTCAACAATGGCCTGCAGTGGGGATTGGGGCACTGACAACAGCATTTCTGGAAGGTGTGTATTGTTGGCATAAGCTCTCCTGAAGGAGGTTGCCATTAGGTAGACTATGACCCTTCCATAGAGACTACAAACTCCAGGACTGGGCTGCCTCAGGCCAAACAACAGGGAGGGAGCACAGCCCTATCCATCATCAGAAAATTGTATTAAATATTTACTGAGCAAGGTCCTGCCCACCAGAGCAAGATCAAGTTTTTGGACCATAGAGAAATCTGAGATTCGAAGAACTGATGCTTTTGAACTGTGGTGTTAGAGAAGACTCTTAAGAGTCCCTTGGACAGCAAGAAGATCCAACCAGTCCATCCTAAAGGAAATCAGTCCTGAATATTCATTGGAAGGACTGATGCTGAAGCTGAAGCTCCAATACTTTGGCCACCGGATGTGAAAAACTGACTCATTAGAAAAGACCCTGATGCTGGGAAATATTGAAGGCAGGAGAAGCGAGTGACAGAGGATGAGTTGGTTGGATGGCATCTCTGACTTGAAGGACATGAGTTTGAGCAAACTCTGGGAGTTGATGATGGACAGGGAAGCCTGGCGTCACAATCCCTGGGGTCACAGTGTCAGACACGACTGGGTAACTGAACTGAACTGACTGGTCCTTCCCACCACAGCAAGATCCAGTTTTCCCCATAGCCAGTTCCTCCCATCAGGAAGCTTGTACAAGGCTCTTATCCACATCCATCAGAGGGCATACAGAATACAAAAAATTAACCAAAATGATCACATGGATTACAGACTTCTAAAACTGAATGAAATTAGGAGCCATGCCATGTAGGGCCACCCAAGACCAACACATCATGGTGAAGATTTCTGACAAAACGTGGTCTACTGGAGAAGGGAATGGCAAGCCACTTTTGCATTCTTGCCTTGAGAACCCCATGAACAGTATGAGAGGCAAAAAAATATGGCACTGAAACATGGACCCCTCATGTCAGTAGGTGTCCAATATGCTATTGGAGAAGAGCAGAAAATAGCTCCAAGCAGAAAGAAGAGGCTTAGCCAAAGCAGACACAATGTCCAGATGTGGAAGTGTCTGTTGGTGAAAGTAAAGTTCAATGCTGTAAAGAACAATATTGCATAGGAATATGGAATGTTAGGTCCATAAATCAGGGTTAAATGGAAGTGGTCAAACAGGAGATGGCAAGAGTAAACATCAGCACTTTAGGAATCAGTGAACTAAAGTGGACAGGAATGGATGAATTTAATCCAGATGACCATTGTATCAATTACTGTGGGAAAAAATCCCTTAGAAGAAATGGAGTAGTCCTCATAGTCAACAAAACAGTCTGAAATGCAGTACTTGGCTGCAACCTCAAAAATGACAAAATCATCTTGGTTCATTTCCGAGGCAAATCTTTCAACATCACAGAGAGCGAAATCTATGTCCCAATACTGAAGGAGCTGAAGTTGAATGGTTCCATGAAGCCTGACAAGATATTCTAAAACTAACACCAGGGAAGATTTGGGAGAATGGCATTGAAACGTGTATAATATTATGTATGAAACGAGTTGCCAGTCCAGTCCAGGTTCGATGCACGATACTGGATGCTTGTGGCTGGTGCACTGGGACGACCCAGAGGGATGGTATGGGGAGGGAGGAGGAGGAGGGTTCAGGATGGGGAACACATGTATACCTGTGATGGATTCATTTTGATATTTGGCAAAACTAATACAATTTGTAAAGTTTAAAAATAAAATTAAAAAAATAAAATTGGAATGATATAGAGAAAAAAAAAGAAGAAGAAAGAAAGAAAAAGTCATTTTCATCAGATGGGACTGGAATGCAAAAGTAGGAAGTCAAAAGATACCTATAGTAACAGGCAAGTTTGGCCTGGGAGTAAAAAATAAAGTAGGGAAAAGGCTTAAACAGTTTTGCCAAGAGACTGCACTAGTCATAGCAAACACTCTTTCAGCAACATGAGAAATGACTCTACAAATGAACATCACCAGATGGTCAATACTGAAATCAGATTGATTATATCCTTTGAGCAGAAGATAGAAAAGCTCTATACAGTCAGCAAAACAAGACCAGGAGCTGACTGTGGCTCAGATTATGAACTCCTTAATGCAAAATTCAGGCTTAAATTGAATAAAGTAGGGAAAACCACTAGACCATACAGGCATGACCTAAATCAAATCCCTTATGATCATATAGTGGAAGTGACAAATGGATTCAAGGTATTAAATCTGATAGAGTGCCTGAAAAACTATGGATTGAGGTTCATAGCATTGTGCAGAAGGTGATAACTTAAAACCATCCCCAAGAGAAAGAAATGTATAAAGGCAAAATGCTTGTCTGAGGAGGCCTTACAAATATCTGAGAAAAGAAGAAAGTTAAAGGAAAAGGAGAAAAGGAAAGATTTTTCCATCTGAATGCAGAGTTCCAAAGAATAAAAAGGAGAGATAAAAAAGCCTTCCTCAGTGATCAGTGCAAAGAAAAAGAGCAAAACAGTAGACCGAGAAAGACTAGAGATCTCTTCAAGAAAATTCAAGGTACCAAAGGAACATTTAATGTAAAGATAGGCACAATAAAGGACAGAAACTCTATGGACCAAGAGAAGCCAAAGATATTAGGAAGAGGTGGCAAGAATAAAAAGAATTGTACAAAAAATGTCTTAATGACCCAGATAACCATGATGGTGTGATTACTCACCTAGAGCCAGACATCCTGGAGTGCAAAGTCAAGTGGACCTTGGGAAGCATCATTATGAACAAAGATAGTACAGGTGATGGAATTCCAGCTGAGCTATTCCAAATCCTAAAAGATGATGCTGTCAAAGTGCTGCACTCAATATGCCAGCAAATTTGGAAAACTCAGCAGTGGATACAGGACTGGCAAAGTCAGTTTTCACTCCAATTTCAAAGTGCCAAGGAATGTTCAAACTACTGCAAAATTCCACTCATTGTACATGCTAGCAAGGTAATGCTTAAAATCCTTCCAGCTAGGCTTCAACAATATGTGAACTGAGAACTTCCAGATGTACAAGTTGGACTTAGAAAAGGCAGAGGAACCAGAGATCAAATTGCCAACTTCTGTTGGATTGTAGAAAAAGCAAGATAATTCCATAAAAGCATTTACTTTTACTTCATTGACTGTGCTATAAAGCCTTTGACTGTGTGCATCACAACAAACTGTGGAAAATTCTTTAAGAGATGAAATACCAGAGCACCTTACCTGTCTTCTGAGAAAACTGTATGAAGCAACAATTTAAGTAGGACATGGAACAACAAACAGACTGGTTCCAAATTGGGAAAGCAGTATTACAAATCTGTATACTGTCACTCTGCTTATTTAACTTCCATGTAGAGTACATCATGTGAAACTCAGGGATGGATGTAGCCAAAGCTGGAATCATAATTGTAAAATATGGAGAAATATCCATAACCTCAGATATGCAGATGATACCACCCTAATGACAGAAAACAAAGAGGAATTAAAGATCCTGTTGATGAAAGTGAAAGAGGAAAGTGAAAAAGCTGGCTTAAAATTCATCATTCAAAAAATTAAGTTCACAGCATCAGGTCCCACTGCTTCATGGTGAATAAATGGGGAAATAATGGAAACAGTGACAGACTTTATTATCTTGGGCTACCAAATCCCTCTGAATGGTGACTGCACCCATGAAATTAAAAGATACTTGCTCCTCGGGGGGAAAGCTATGACAAACCTAGACAGTGTATTAACAAGCAGGGATGTCACTTTGCCAACAAAGCTCCTTATCATCAGAGCTATAGTTTTTCCAGTAGTCATGTATGGATGTGAGAGTTGGCCCATAAAGAAGGCCAAGTGCTGAAGAATCTGTGATGTTTGAACTGTGGTGTCGGAGAAGACTCTTGAGAGTCCCTGGGACAGGAGGGAGATCAGACCAGTCAATTCTAAAAGAAATCAACCCTGAATATTCATTGAAAAATATGATGCTAAAGCTGCAGCTCCAATCCCTTGGCCTCTTCCAACTCATTGGAAGACCCTAATGACGGGAAAGATTGAGGGCAGGAGGAGAAGAGGATGACAGAGGATGGAATGATTGAATGGCATCATTGACTCAATAGACATGAGTTTGAGTGAACCTCTGGAGATAACAAAAGACAGGGAAGCTTGGTTTGCTGCTATTCGTGGGGTTGCAAAGAGCTGGACAAGACTAGTTAACTGAACAACAACAATGGCTTCAACATTCAATTTTTAATAATGTAGCACAGCTTCTAATTGTTTATATTCCTTTTGTATACAATCTTCTAACTTTAGTTTCTTCTCTTCTAAACAGTTGAGTGGTGGTGGTGATTAGCTGTTAAGTGGTGTCTGACTCTTGTGACCCCATAAACTGTAACCCACCAGGCACCTCTGTCATGGGGTTTCCCAGGCAAGAATACTAGAGTGGTTGCCATTTCCATCTCCAGAGGATCTTCCTGATCAATGGATGGAATCCACATCTCTGCATTGCAGGTGGATTCGTTACTGCTGAGCCACCAGAGAAGTTCAAACAGGTGAGTAATTCCATGCAAATAGTTTAATTTTCTTTGTACAAATGTATCAATTATTGATTGACACAAATGAACAATGTTAAGCAGCTACTAAGTGCTTGAAACTGTATTTGGCTTGTTCACATAAAAGAGAATCTCATTCATTCATCAAAATGATCTCTATGATATATATGAGGAAAGTGACTAAGATGACTTTATTATGATAAAACTGAGCCAGAGGCTTTCTACCCCTTTGTTTGCTGGTTCTACGCTCTTTCACTATATTGTGGTTCTATGCTTTTTGACTGTATTGTAGCTGGGCTGTGAATTATGGCTGCTCAGAGAAGGCAGTTGCACCCCACTCCAGTACTCTTGCCTGGAAAATCCCGTGGACAGAGGAGCCTGGTAGGCTGCACAGTCCATAGGGTCACTAGCAGTCCGATACGACTGAGCGACTTCACTTTCACTTTTCACTTTCATGCGTTGGAGAAGGAAATGGCCACCCACTCCAGTGTTCTTGCCTGGAGAATCCCAGGGACGGCGGAGCCTGGTGGGCTGCCGTCTATGGGGTCGCACAGAGTCGGACATGACTGAAGCGACTTAGCAGTAGCAGCATGCAATTCCATGGTACTTTATTAACATAATATTCCTGAGTAACTATAACATTAATATTTGAAGCTTGAGTTCAAATTGGACTCCACCACTTTCTTGCTGGATAAACTTGAATAAATCACTCAAACTTTTATGCTTCAGATTCCTCAACTATGAACAGGGATAGTATTTACCTCATAGTGCTGCTCCGATTGATTATTTAGTATATATACAGCTAATATAAGAAGAGGGCTTACTTATTAGTATATTAAGAATTCAGTTCAGTTCAGTTCAGTCGCTCAGTCATGTCCAACTCTTTGTGACCCCATGAATCACAAATACTTGATTATTCCTTTAGAGTGATCCTTTGGTACATAATATGGTGGCCAAAAATAGGACATTTTCTATTAACCATAATTTTACAGAAATATTTCTGTAAACCACAATCTTACAGATATTTTTATAAAGACAGAAGCTAAATCTTGACTTTTTCCTTTATTGGAACTGTGTGACTATCTGCCATCTATACCATAGTGGGCTAGTGAGTGTTTATTTATAATAATAAACTTATAATCTAAGTGTATTAGATTATAAAGAATAAAGCAAAGATTTTAGCTATTGACCCCTGGACCATATGATTGAAGAAAATGTGATTCTGGCTGAAGAGTTACTGCATATCCTAAAGAAATAATGCTCTTTGCCCACAGAGCTTAAACAAGGAGTGAAATATGCTATTTTCAATTGCACGTTTATTTTATTGAACTTGGAAGCATGTAGTACCTTGAAAACAAGGTAAGATAATACCCTGTTTAATTAGAATCAGAGGAAAAAGCTTTCCCTTTCACTGTTATATTCTTACAACTCACATGACTGTGGCAGTAATATTTAACTTGTCAGTCAAGATGTTTGACAAAATAATCATATTAATGAGTCTTAGTCAGTAATCAAAAGATGTGTCTAGCATACTTGTTTGTCAAATTTTCCAGACTCATTAAAGTCAAAGTTACATTTGATTAGCAATAATCTATGTGTTGTTATAAACACAACAGTTTGACCATTTCTAATAGTAATTACCAGTGATAAACTTGTCCAAATATAGAGCTGTATAAGCTAAGCAATATAATAAAAAATATTTAGGAATACTTTTAGAAAACATTTAAGGAAAACTTTGTCTTCAAAAATCTCCTTAAAAATGGATGAAATTTTCTGCCTATCAGGATATCTGTATATATGTATACACACATAAAATACATATAATAAATATATATATATATATTTTATATATATGTACATACCCATAAAAACTTTCCTTATCCATAATTCATAAAACTGCAAAAATGACATTTTTGATGAAAGAGTGAATAAGTTTTAGTCTATTAATATAAAGATATTGTTTAGGTTATTTTCCATGCTGGCTATTTCAAAAATATTTGTATATTTATCATGACACTTTAAATATGCCTTATCAGCTGTGTGTGAATTGTAAACCTCAGAATCATTTCTTCTTAGTTAGAAATATAGCTGGTTTGGCTCTTATGTACTGCTATATGAAAACCTTTCCATGCATTATGGGCAGCTGAATTAAAGACTAATTGATTAAGTACAAGTTGTGGGTCAGACACTATTAACATGATAGGCATATTCTTAGATGTGGTACTTGGAGCTCAGGGATGAGTAAATTACTTCTGAATATGGGACAAACCTAGACAGTGTGTTGAAAAGCAGTGACATCACTCTGCCAACAAAGATCCGTATAATCAAGGGCATGGTCTTCCCAGTGGTCACATATGGTTGTGAGAGCTGGACCATAAAGAAGGTAGAGCACCAAAGAATTGATGCCTTCAAACTGTGGTGCTGGAGAAGACTTCTGAGAGTCCCTTGGGCAGGAAGGAGATCAAACCAGTCTTTAAGGAAATCAACTCTGAATACTCATTGGAAGAATTAATGTTGAGCTGAAGCTCCAGTATTTTGGTCACCTGATACGAAGAGCTGACTTATTGGAAAACTCCCTGATGCTGGGAAATATTGAGGGCAGAAAGAGAAGCTGGCATCAGAGAATGAGCTGGCTGGATGGCATGAATGATGCAATGGACATGAACCTGGACAAACTCTGGGACATGATGAGGGACAGGGAAGCCTGGCATGCTGCAGTTCATGTGGTTGCAAAGAGTCAGACATGATTGGGTAACTGAACAACAATAGGGTAAGATACAATAAGTATTCACCTTTAGCAATTCTATCCACACATTTCCTTCAGTTCAGTTCATCAGTCATTCAGTCATGTCCGACTCTTTGCGATCCCATGAATTGTAGCATGCCAGGCCTCCCTGTCCATCACCAACTCCCAGAGTTCACTCAGGCTCACGTCCATCAAGTCAGTGATGCCATCAAACCATCTCATCCTCCGTCATCCCCTTCTCCTCCTGCCCCCAATCCCTCCCAGTATCAGAGTCTTTTCCAATGAGTCAACTCTTCGCATGAGGTGGCCAAAGTACTGGAGTTTCAGCTTTAGCATCATTCCTTCCAAAGAAATCCCAGGGCTGATCTCCGTGAGAATGGACTGGTTGGATCTCCTTGCAGTCCAAGGGACTCTCAAGAGTCTTCTCCAACACCACAGTTCAAAAGCATCAATTCTTCAGCACTCAGCCTTCTTCACAGCCCAACTCTCACATCCATACATGATTACTGGAAAAACCATAGCCTTGACTAGATGGATCTTTGTTGCCAAAGTACTGTCTCTGCTTTTGAATATGCTATCTAGGTTGGACATAACTTTCCTTCTAAAGAGTAAGCGTCTTTTAATTTCATGGCTGCTGTCACCATCTGCAGTGACTTTGGAGCCCCCCCCCAAAAAAAAGTCTGACACTGTTTCTACTGTTTCCCCATCTATTTCCCATGAAGTGATGGGACCAGATGCCATGATCTTTGTCTTCTGAATGCTGAGCTTTAAGCCAACTGTTTAACTCTCCACTTTCACTTTCATCTAGAGGCATTTAGTTCCTCTTCACGTTCTGCCATAAGTGTGGTGTCATCTGCACATCTGAGGTTATTGATATTTCTCCCGGCAATCTTGATTCCAGCTTGTGCTTCTTCCAGCCCAGCATTTCTCATGATGTACTCTGCATATAAGTTAAATAAGCAGGGTGACAATATACAGCCTTGATGTACTCCTTTTCCTATTTGGAACCAGTCTGTTGTTCCATGTCCAGTTCTAACTGTTGCTTCCTGACCTGCATACAGGTTTCTTAAGAGGCAGGTCAAGCGGTCTGGTATTCCCATCTCTTGAAGAATTTTCCACAGTTTATTGTGATCCACACAGTCAAAGGCTTTGGCATAGTCAGTAAAGCAGAAATAGATGTTTTTCTGGAACTCTCTTGCTTTTTCCATTATCCATCAGATATTGGCAATTTGATCTCTGGTTCCTCTGCCTTTTCTAAAACCAGCTTGAACATCAGGAAGTTCACGGTTCACATATTAGTGAAGCCTGGCTTGGAGAATTTTGAGCATTATTTACTAGTGTGTGAGATGAGTGCAAGTGTGTGGTAGTTTGAGCATTCTTTGGCATTGCCTTTCTTTGGGATTGGAATGAAAACTGACCTTTTCCAGTCCTGTGTCCACTGCTGAGTTTTCCAGATTTGCTGGCATACTCAGTGCAGCACTTTCACATCATCATCTTTCAGGATTTGAAATAGCTCCACTGGAATTCCATCACCTCCATTAGCTTTGTTCATAGTGATGCTTTCTAAGGCCCACTGTACTTCACATTCCAGGATGTCTGGCTCTAGGTGAGTGGTCACACCATCGTTATTTATTTGGTCGTGAAGATCTTTTTTGTACAGTTCTTCTGTGTATTCTTGCCACCTCATCTTAGTACTTCTGCTTCTGTTAGGTCCATACCATTTCTCTCCTTTATCGAGCCCATCTTTGCATGAAATGTTCCCTTGGTACCTCTAATTTTCTTGAAGAGATTTCTAATATTTCCCATCCTGTTGTTTTCCTCTATTTCTTTGCCTTGGTCCCTGGGGAAGGCTTTCTTATCTCTTCTTGCTATTCTTTGGAACTCTGCATTCAGTTGTTTATATCTTTCCTTTTTTTTTTTTCTCCTTTGCTTTTTGCTTCTCTTCTTTTCACAGCTATTTGTAAGGCCTCCTCAGACAGCCATTTTTATTTTTTGCATTTCTTTTCCATGGGGATGGTCTTGATCTCTGTCTCCTGTACAATGTTATGAACCTCCGTCCTTAAGGAAGCCTTTATAGATCAATCCAGACCATATCAGTGACTCTGTTATACATTGTTGCTGTTCTTGCTCAGTTGCTAAGTCCTGTCTGACTCTTTGAGACCCTATAGACTGCAGCCCACCAGGCCTCCCTGTCATTCACTATCCTCTGGAGTGTATTAAAATTCATGTCCATTGAATGGGTGATACTATTTAACCATCTCATCCTTTGCTACCCCCTTCTCCTTTTGCCCTCGATCTTTCCTAGCATTAGGTTTTTGTTTTTTTTTTCCATATTAGCAGTCAATCCTCTCTCCTCTCAAACACACACACACACATATAAATATGTACTTATGAGTAAATCGTTGTTTAGTGTCTGTTTTCCAGATAGAGAATAAGATCTTTAAGGACAGAAATGTTTGTCTTCCTATATGTGCCATATTCATGCACATAAAAACTGATTTGTGTAAAAGTTAAGAAACAGCAAAAGTGACGCTGATGTATGGAACAGTCTTATGGACTCTGTGGGAGAGGGAGAGGGTGGGAAGATTTCGCAGAATGGCATTGAAACATGTAAAATATCATGTATGAAACGAGATGCCAGTCCAGGTTCAATGCACGATAGTGGATGCTTGGGGCTAGTGCACTGGGACGACCCAGACGGATGGTATGGGGAGGGAGGAGGGAGGAGGGTTCAGGATTGGGAGCACATGTATACCTGTGATGGATTCATTTTGATATTTGGCAAAACTAATACAATTATGTAAAGTTTAAGAATAAAATAAAATTTAAAAAAAAAGACTCAAAAAAAAAAAAAAAAAAAGAAACAAGATTCCACTTGATTCTACTAGCAATGTCATGATGTTAGCTATTTCAACCTGGTTAGTATAATCGTGCTGGTTTCTTGGTTAATAGTTTTTATTAAAATCCTTAAATACATCATTTATTTCCTGGCTTCCTGGGTTTTTCTCATGAAAAAGCAGCTGTTAATCTTTCTTATTTAAGTGTTAATTGAAGATATTAATTGAGATGTTAAATGAGGATCTCTTGCATATAATAAGTCACTTCTCTCTTGAAGCTTTTTGTATGGTCTTTTTGCCTCTCCACAGTTTGATTGTGAAATGTACAGGTGTGGATATCAATCCTAACCAGCCAAGGGACGGGCACTAGAAAACTAAACACATGTCTTTACTGGCCAGACCTGGGTCTATTCACACTACCCTAAGCATTCCTTATGACAGAAACCACAAGGGTTTTTGTCCGCCTTTTGACTCATTCTCTTTCTCTCTGAATTGACCCTGATGCTTCCCCATATGTTCCTGCAGGGCATGACATCACTCTTCCTCATAGAACTGATAGTAACAAGTTGTATTTTCAGTTGGCAATCATCTCCTGGTCTGTTGGTCTTACTCTACATGGATTAAAAAAAAAAATCTACATTTTAATGCAAAGGCTAATACAGAATTGGGTAAATGAAAGGAACAGAGAAAATTAGAATGCCATGAAGTTCATTATTTCTTTGAAGAGTAATCTGTTTTTCTTAAATAAATGCTTTTCAGGTTTTCTCCAGTCAGTCAGACAGTCAATCAGTTCAGTCACTCAGTCAGTTGTCAGTTCAGTCACTCAGTCATCTCTCACATCAGGCCTCCCTGTCCATCATCAACTCCCAGAGTTTGCTCAAACTCGTGTCCATTGAGTCAGTGGTGCCACCCAACCATCTCATCTTCTGTCATCCCCTTCTCCTGCCTTCAATCTTTCCCAGCATCAGGGTCTTTTCAAATAAGTCAATACTTCGCATCAGGTGGCCACAGTATTGGAGTTTCAGCTTCAGCATCAGTCCTTCCAATGAATATTAAGGATTGATTTCCTTTAGGATGAACTGGTTGGATCTCCTTGCTGTCTAAGGGAGTCTCAAGAGTCTTATCCAATACCACAGTTCAAAAGCATCAATTCTTCGGTGCTCAGCTTTCTTTATACTCCAACTCTCACTTCCATACATGACTACTGGAAAAATCAGAGCTTTGACTAGACGGACATTTGTTGGTAAAGTAATGTCTCTTTTTGGTAATGACAGCTTTTTAATATGCTGTCTAGGTTGGTCATAACTTTTCTTCCAAGGAGTAAGCGTCTTTTAATATCATGGCTGCAGTCACCATCTGCAGTGATTTTGGAGCCCCCCAAAATAAAGTCTGTACCTATTTCCAGTGTTTCCCCATCTGCTTGCCATGAAGTGATGGGACCAGATGCCATGATCTTAGTTTTCTGAATGTGGATTTTTACCAACTTTTCCACTCTGCTCTTTCACTTTCATTAAGATGCTCTTCAGTTCTTCTTCACTTTCTGCCATAAGGATGGTGTCATCTCCATATCTGAGGTTATTGATATTTCTCCCAGCAGTCTTGATTCCATCTTGTGTTTCTTCCAGCCAAGCGTTTCTCATGATGTACACTGCATAAAAGTTAAATAAGCAGAGTGACAATATACAGCCTTGACGTACTCCTTTTTCTATTAGGAACCAGTCTGTTGTTCCGTGTCTAGTTCTAACTGTTGCTTGCTGACCTGCATACAGATTTCTCAAGAGGCAGGTCAGGTGGTCTGGTATACCCATCTCTCTCAGAATTTTCCACAGTTTATTGTGATCCACACAGTCAAAGGCTTTGGCATAGTCAATAAAGCAGAAATCAATGTTTTCCTGGAACTCTCTTGCTTTTTCGATAATTCAGTAGATGTTGACAATTTGATCTCTGGCTCCTCTGCCTTTTCTAAAACCAGCTTAAACATCTGGAAGTTCACAGTTCACATACTGTTGAAGTCTGGCTTGAAGAATTTTGAGCATTACTTTACTAGCGTGTGAGATGAGTGCCATTGTGTGGTAGTTTGAGCATTCTTTGGCATTGCCTTTCTTTGGACTAAAAACTGACCTTTTCCAGTCCTATGGTCACTGCTGAGTTTTCCAAATTTGCTGGCATATTGAGTGCAGCACTTTCACAGCATCATCTTTTAGGGTTTAAAATAGCTCAACTGGAATTTCATCACCTCCACTAGCTTTGATTGTAGTGATGCTTCCTAAGGCCTACTTAACTTCGCATTCCATAAGTTTGGCTCTAGGTTGGTGATCACACCATCATGATTATCTGGGCCAAGAAGATTTTTTTGTATAGTTCTTCTGTGTATTCTTATCACCTATTTTTTTAAAATAAACATTTATTTATTTTAATTGGAGGTTAATTACTTTACAATAGTGTATTGGTTTTGTCATACATCAACATGAATCCGCCACAGGTATACACGTGTTCCCCATCCTGAACCCCTCCCACCTCCCTCCCCGTCTGCTTCTGTTAGGTCCATATCATTTCTGTCCTTTATTGTGCCCAACTTTGCGTGAAATGTTAGAATGCCATGAAGTTCATTATTATTTCCAAGAGTAACCTGTTTTTCTTAAATAAATGTTTTTCAGGTTTTGTCCAATCCTTGATTAATTTTCAAAATTCTGGGAAAAAAATGGTTTCTTTCATTTTTTTTGAAAAAGTGATTTTTTAGATGATCTTATTCCAATCTTCTAAGGAATTCTTATCCACAGTAGTAGATGTAATATTCCTCTGAATTAAATTCACCCATTCTCATCCATTTTAGTTCACTGTTTATTAAAAATTTGATGTTTACTCTTGCGATCTCCTGTTTGGCCATTTCTAATTTACCTTTATTTATGAACCTAATATTCTGTGTTCCTATGCAATATTGTTCTTTACAGCATCAGACTTTACTTTCATCATCAGTCACATCCACAACTGGTTGTTCTTTTTGCTTTGGCTCACATTTTCTTTCTGTAGCTATTTCTCCACTCTTCTTCAGTACCATATTGGGCACCTATCAACCTACCGAACAATTTCTGAAATTGAGATAGGAGTATATCAAGGCTCTATACTATCACCCTGCTTATTTAACTTCCATGCAGTGTACCTCATGTGAAATGCTGGGCTGGATAAAGCAAAAGCTGGAATCAAGATTTCTGGGACAAATATCAATAATCTCAGATATGCAGATGACACCACCCTTATAGTAGAAAGTGATTAAGAACTAAAGAACCTCTTGATGAAAGTGAGAGTGAAAAACTTGGCTTAAAACTCAAAATTCAAAAAACTAAGATCACGGCATCTGGTCCTATTCCTTCATCCAAAATAGATGGGGAAACAATGGAAACAGTGACAGACTTTACTTTCTTGGGCTCCAAAATCACTGCATATGGTGACTGCAGCCATGAAATTAAAAGATGCCTACTCCTTGAAAGAAAAGCTATGACAAACCAGGACAGCATATTCAAAAGCAAAGACATTAATGACAAAGGTCCATATAGTTAAACCTATGGTTTTTCTAGTGGTCATGTATGGATGTGAGAGTTGGACTATAAGGAAAGTTGAGTGCTGAAGAATGATGCTTTAGAATTATGGTGGTGGAGAGGACTCTTGAAAGTCCCTTGGACTACAAAGATATCAAACCAGTCTATCCTAAAGGAAATTGGTCCTGAATATTCATTGGAAGGACTGATCCTGATGCTGTAATACTTTGGCCACCTGATGCAAAGAACTGACTCATTAGAAAATACCTTGATGCTGGGAAAGACTGAAGGTAGGAGGTGAAGGGGATGACTGAGGATTAAATGGTTGGATGGCATCACCGACTCAATGGACATGAGTTTGAGCAAGCTCTGGGAGTTGGTGAAGAACAGGTAAGCTTGATGTGCTACAGTCTATGGGGTCTTAAAGAGTAAGACATGACTGAGCAACTGAACTGAACTGATTTAACTCTTCCTTCTTATGTCACATACTGCTTTGTTTTAGCTTAATGAGTATTTTAATATTTTATTTTATAATCTGTATTGGATTTTTTGAACCTATCATCTACTTTTTTGCTATTTTGAAATATGTTATGTGTATTTATAACAGTTGGACCAAAAGAAGGCTGAATGCCAAAGAACTGATGCTTTAAAACTGTGGTGTTGGAGGAGCCAAGATGGCGGAGGAGTAGGATGGGGAGAACACTTTCTCCCCCACAAATTCATCAAAAGAGCATTTAAACGTCGAGTAAATTCCACAAAACAACTACTGAATGCCGGCAGAGGACATCAGGCACCCAGAAAAGCAACCCAACTCTTCAAAAGGAGGTAGGAAAAAATATAAAATACAAAAAAAGAGACAAAAGAGGGAGGGACGGAGCTCCTTCCCGGGAAGGGAGTCTTAAAAAGAGAGAAGTTTCCAAACACCAGGAAACCTTCTCACTGCCGAATCTGTGCCGAGCTTTGGAAGCACAGAGGGCAACATAACAGGGAGAAAAAAATAAATAAACAATTAAAACTCGCAGATTGCAAGCCCTATGGTAACTCCCCCAGCGGAGAAGCAGTGCAGATGCCTGCACACGCCATTAGCAAGTGGGGGCTGGGCAGGAAGGCGTGGCGTGGGCTGCATTGCTCAGAGTAAGAATCTGGCCTGAATACCCTGAGCACTATCTGAGCGAAATAATTTGGGCTAGCAAACCAGACTGTGGGATATCTACCACGCGAAAAGCCAGCCCCAACCTAAGACACCGCCAGGCCCGAGCACGGAACAATGGACTGAACAGAGATAGCCGGCTGCAGACCTTCCCCCTCCGGTGACAGGCAGCCAGAGCCGGAAGGGGGCAATCGCAGCCCCAGAGAGACATTATCTATAAAACTGTAAACAGGCTTCTTTGCTAACTAAAACTTCTTGGGGGTCTGGACAGTCAACATTTGCCTGAGAAGGTGCGCCAGTTTTACACCCAGATAACTGAGTGGCAGGGAGGCGATAAGTCGCAGCATTGGCACTCGCCAAACACCTCATCACCTGAGCTGCTCGGACCTGGGAAGAGCACAAAATGCAGGCCCAACTGAATCTGTGCCTCTGAGGACTACCCGAGTGCCTGAACCTGAGCGGCTTGGACCTGGGAGGTGCATGCAGCCCAGGGCCGGCCTCGGATTGTTCCCGGCGGAACAACCTAGAGCCCGAGCAGTGTGGGCAGGGAGGCTACACGCGCCATGAGCGGGGGAAGACCCAGCGTGGCTGAGGCACTGCGAGCGCACGCCAGTGTTATTTGTTTGCAGCATCCCTCCCTCCCTCCCCACAGCGCGACTGAACAAGTAGCCTAAAAAAAAAAAAAAAGTTTCCCCCACTGTCCCCTTTGTGTCAGGGCAGTAACCAGACACTGAAGAGACCAGCAAACAGAAGAAGTTGTAACAGAGGGAAACGCCTTGGAAGCTACAGGCAATAGATTAAAACCCCATGGTTACTATGGACTACATAGGAAGGGGCCTATAGATCTTGAGAAATATAAGTCGGACCAAGGAACTGGCCAAAAATGAACTGAACCCACAATACTCACAACAAAACCAGAAAAAGTCCTAGATATATTTTTACTATTTTTACGATCATTCTTTCTTTCTCTCTTTTTTTTTTTTAATTTTTAGAAAAAAAAAATTTTTAAGTCCTCTATTGTTCCTTTAATTTTCACTTTTATAACCTATTACTTTGCAAAAAAAAAAAAAAAAAGACCCTATTTTTTTCTTCTTCAGCAAACTTCATATATATATATTTTATAAATTTTTGACCTTGGTTTTTTTTTTTTCCTTCTTTTCTTCTTTTCTTTAACATTGTGTTTTTGAAATTCCAAACTCTACTCTAGTTTTTTAATTTTAGCTTTTTGGTATATGTTATCAATTTTGTACCTATAGGTTTTTTTATAATTTCTGTGACTTTTTTTTTTTTTCTGTTTCTTTCTCTTCTTCTTTTATATAACATTGTATATCTGAAATTCCAAACTCTACTCTAGATTTTTAATTTATGCTTTTTGGTATTTGATATTTATTTTGTACCTGTATTTTCTTTATAATTTTTGCGACATTGTTTGTTTTTGTTTGTTTGTTTGTTTTCTCTCTTTATGTCTCTTCTTCCTTTTTTTTAACATTGTATTTTTGAAATTCCAAACTCTACTCTAGATTTTTAATTTTTGCTTTTATGTATTTGTTACCAATTTTGTACCTTTAAGAACCCAATCCTCAGGACCCATTTTTTCACTAGGGAGCGAGATTACTGGCTTGACTGCTCTCCCTCCCATTGGACTCTCCTTTTTCTCCACCAGGTCGCCTGTGTCTCCTCCCTAACCCCTCTCTACTCTACCCAACTCTGTGAGTTTCTGTGTGTTCCAGACGGTGGAGAACACTTAGGGAAATGATTACTGGCTGGATCTGTCTCCCTCCTTTTCATTCCCCCCTTTTATCCTTCTGGCCACCTCTGTCTCCTTCCTCCTTCTTCTCTTCTCTGTATAACTCCATGAACATCTCTGAGTGGTCCAGTTGTGGAGTGCACATAAGGAAGTGACTACTGGCTAGTCCACTCTCTCCACTATTGATTCCACCTCATCTCATTTGGGTCACCTCTAACTCCCTCCTCCCTCTTCTCTTCTCCATGTAATGCTGTGAACCTCTCTGAGTGACCCTCACAGTAGAGAAACTTTTCATCTTTAATGTAGATGTTTTATCAGTGGTGCTGTATAGAAGGAGAAGTTTTGAAACTACTGTAAAAATAAGACCAATAACTGGAAGCAGGAGGCTTAAGTCCAAACCCTGACTCCAGGGAACTCCTGACTCCAAGGCACATTAATAGACAGGAGCTCATCAAACGCCTACATACCGACACTGAAACCAAGCACCACACTAGGGCCAACAAGTTCCAGGGCAAGACATACCAAGCACATTCTCCAGCAACAAAGGAACATAGCCCTGAGCTTCACGATACATCTGCCCAAAGTCACCCCCCAAACCATAGACATCTCATAACTCATTACTGGACATTTCATTGCACTCCAGAGAGAAGAAATACAGCTCCACCCACCAGAACACCGACACAAGCTTCCCTAACCAGGAAACCTTGACAAGCTACCTGTACAAACCCACACACAGAGAGGAAAAGCCACAATAAAGAGAACTCCACAAACTGCCAGAATGCAGAAAGGACACCCCAAACTCAGCAATTTAAACAAGATGAAGAGACAGAGGAATACCCAGCAGATAAAGGAACAGGATAAATGCCCACCAAACCAAACAAAAGAGGAAGAGATAGGGAATCTACCTGATAAAGAATTCCGAATAATGATAGTGAAATTGATCCAAAATCTCGAAATTAAAATGGAATCACAGATAAATAGCCTGGAGACAAGGATTGAGAAGATGCAAGAAAGGTTTAACAAGGACCTAGAAGAAATAAAAAAGAGTCAATATATAGTGAATAATAAAATGAATGAAATTAAAAACACTCTGGAGGCAACAAATAGTAGAATAACAGAGGCAGAAGATAGGATCAGTGAATTAGAAGATAGAATGGTAGAAATAAATGAATCAGAGAGGATAAAAGAAAAACGAATTAAAAGAAATGAGGACAATCTCAGAGACCTCCAGGACAATATTAAACGCTACAACATTCGAATCATAGGGGTTCCAGAAGAAGAAGACAAAAAGAAAGACCATGAGAAAATACTTGAGGAGATAATAGTTGAAAACTTCCCTAAAACGGGGAAGGAAATAATCACCCAAGTTCAAGAAACCCAGAGAGTCCCAAACAGGATAAACCCAAGGCAAAACACCCCAAGAGACATATTAATCAAATTAACAAAGATCAAACACAAAGAACAAGTATTAAAAGCAGCAAGGGAAAAACAACAAATAACACACAAGGGAATTCCCATAAGGATAACAGCTGATCTTTCAATAGAAACTCTTCAAGCCAGGAGGGAATGGCAAGACATACTTAAAATGATGAAAGAAAATAACCTACAGCCCAGATTATTGTACCCAGCAAGGATTTCATTCAAGTATGAAGGAGAAATCAAAAGCTTTTCAGACAAACAAAAGCTGAGAGAATTCTGCACCTCCAAACCAGCTCTCCAACAAATACTAAAGGATATTCTCTAGACAGGAAACACAAAAACGGTGTATAAATTCAACCCCAAAACAATAGAGTAAATGGCAACGGGATCATACTTATCAGTAATTACCTTAAACGTAAATGGGTTGAATGCCCCAACCAAAAGACAAAGACTAGCTGAATGGATACAAAAACAAGACCCCTACATATGTTGTCTACAAGAGACCCACCTCAAAACAGGGGACATATACAGACTGAAAGTGAAGGGCTGGAAAAAGATTTTCCATGCAAATAGGGACCAAAAGAAAGCAGGAGTAGCAATACTCATATCAGATAAAATAGACTTTAAAACAAAGGCTGTGAAAAGAGACAAAGAAGGTCACTACATAATGATCAAAGGATCAATCCAAGAAGAAGATATAACAATTATAAATATATATGCACCCAACATGGAAGCACCGCAATATGTAAGACAAATGCTAACAAGTATGAAAGGAGAAATTAACAATAACACAATAATAGTGGGAGACTTTAATACCCCACTCACACGTATGGATAGATCAACTAAACAGAAAATTAACAAGGAAACACAAACTTTAAATGATACAATAGACCAGTTAGACCTAATTGATATCTATAGGACGTTTCATCCCAAAATAATGAATTTCACCTTTTTCTCAAGCGCACATGGAACCTTCTCCAGGATAGATCCCATCCTGGGCCATAAAGCTAGCCTTGGTAAATTCAAAAAAATAGAAATCATTCCAAGCATCTTTTCTGACCACAATGCAGTAAGATTAGATCTCATTTACAGGAGAAAAACTAGTAAAAATTCCAGCATATGGAGGCTGAACAACACGCTGCTGAATAACCAACAAATCACAGAAGAAATCAAAATTTGCATAGAAATGAATGAAAATGAAAACACAACAACCCAAAACCTGTGGGACACGGTAAAAGCAGTCCTAAGGGGAAAGTTCATAGCAATACAGGCACACCTCAAGAAACAAGAAAAAAGTCAAATAAATAACCTAACTCTACACCTAAAGCAACTAGAAAAGGAAGAAATGAAGAACCCCAGGGTTAGTAGAAGGAAAGAAATCTTAAAAATTAGAGCAGAAATAAATGCAAAAGAAACAAAAGAGACCATAGCAAAAATCAACAAAGCCAAAAGCTGGTTCTTTGAAAGGATAAATAAAATTGACAAATCATTAGCCAGACTCATCAAGAAACAAAGGGAGAAAAATCAAATCAATAAAATTAGAAATGAAAATGGAGAGATCACAACAGACAACACAGAAATACAAAGGATCATAAAAGACTACTATCAACAATTATATGCCAATAAAATGGACAATGTGGAAGAAATGGACAAATTCTTAGAAAAGTACAACTTTCCAAAACTCGACCAGGAAGAAATAGAAAATCATAACAGACCCATCACAAGCACGGAAATTGAAACTGTAATCAAAAATCTTCCAGCAAACAAAAGCCCAGGTCCAGATGGCTTCACAGCTGAATTCTACCAAAAATTTAGAGAAGAGCTAACACCTATCCTGCTCAAACTCTTCCAGAAAATTGCAGAGGAAGGTAAACTTCCAAACTCATTCTATGAGGCCACCATCACCCTAATACCAAAACCTGACAAAGATCCTACAAAAAAAGAAAACTACAGGCCAATATCACTGATGAACATAGATGCAAAAATCCTTAACAAAATTCTAGCAATCAGAATCCAACAACACATTAAAAAGATCATACATCATGACCAAGTGGGCTTTATCCCAGGGATGCAAGGATTCTTCAATATCTGCAAATCAATCAATGTAATACACCACATTAACAAATTGAAAAATAAAAACCATATGATTATCTCAATAGATGCAGAGAAAGCCTTTGACAAAATTCAACACCCATTTATGATAAAAACTCTCCAGAAAGCAGGAATAGAAGGAACATACCTCAATATAATAAAAGCTATATATGACAAACCACAGCAAACATTATCCTCAATGGTGAAAAACTGAAAGCATTTCCTCTAAAGTCAGGAACAAGACAAGGGTGCACACTTTCACCATTACTATTCAACATAGTTTTGGAAGTTTTGGCCACAGCAATCAGAGCAGAAAAAGAAATAAAAGGAATCCAAATTGGAAAAGAAGAAGTAAAACTCTCACTATTTGCAGATGACATGATCCTCTACATAGAAAACCCTAAAGACTCCACAAGAAAATTACTAGAACTAATCAATGACTATAGTAAAGTTGCAGGATATAAAATCAACACACAGAAATCCCTTGCATTCCTATACACTAATAATGAGAAAACAGAAAGAGAAATTAAGGAAACAATTCCATTCATCATTGCAACGGAAAGAATAAAATACTTTGGTATATGTCTACCTAAAGAAACTAAAGACCTGTATATAGAAAACTGTAAAACACTGGTGAAAGAAATCAAAGAGGACACTAATAGATGGAGAAATATACCATGTTCATGGATTGGAAGAATCAATATAGTGAAAATGAGTATACTACCCAAAGCAATTTATAGATTCAATGCAACCCCTATCAAGCTACCAACAGTATTCTTCACAGAGCTAGAACAAATACTTTCACAATTTGTATGGAAATACAAAAAACCTCGAATAGCCAAAGCGATCTTGAGAAAGAAGAATGGAACTGGAGGAATCAACCTACCTGACTTCAGGCTCTACTACAAAGCCACAGTTATCAAGACAGTATGGTACTGGCACAAAGACAGAAATATAGATCAATGGAACAAAATAGAAAGCCCAGAGATAAATCCACGCACATATGGACACCTTATCTTTGACAAAGGAGGCAAGAATATACAATGGATTAAAGACAATCTCTTTAACAAGTGGTGCTGGCAAATCTGGTCAACCACTTGTAAAAGAATGAAACTAGAATACTTTCTACACCATACACAAAAATAAACTCAAAATGGATTAAAGATCTAAACTTAAGACCAGAAACTATAAAACTCCTAGAGGAGAACAGAGGCAAAACACTCTCTGACATACATCACAGCAGGATCCTCTATGACCCACCTCCCAGAATATTGGAAATAAAAGCAAAAATAAACAAATGGGACCTAATTAAACTTAAAAGCTTCTGCACAACAAAGGAAACTATAAGCAAGGTGAAAAGACAGCCTTCAGAATGGGAGAAAATAATAGCAAATGAAGCAACTGACAAACAACTAATCTCAAAAATATACAAGCAACTCCTACAGCTCAACTCCAGAAAAATAAATGACCCATTCAAAAAAATGGGCCAAAGATCTAAATAGACATTTCTCCAAAGAAGACATACAGATGGCTAACAAACACATGAAAAGATGCTCAACATCACTCATTATCAGAGAAATGCAAATCAAAACCACTATGAGGTACCATTTCACACCAGTCAGAATGGCTGCGATCCAAAAGTCTACAAATAATAAACGCTGGAGAGGGTGTGGAGAAAAGGGAACCCTCTTAAACTGTTGGTGGGAATGCAAACTAGTACAGCCACTATGGAGAACAGTGTGGAGATTCCTTAAAAAACTGGAAATAGAACTGCCTTATGATCCAACAATCCCACTCCTGGGCATACACACTGAGGAAACCAGAAGGGAAAGAGACACATGTACCCCAATGTTCATCGCAGCACTGTTTATAATAGCCAGGACATGGAAGCAACCTAGATGTCCATCAGCAGATGAATGGATAAGAAAGCAGTGGTACATATACACAATGGAGTATTACTCAGCCATTAAAAAGAATACATTTGAATCAGTTCTAATGAGGTGGATGAAACTGGAGCCTATTATACAGAGTGAAGTAAGCCAGAAGGAAAAACACCAATACAGTATACTAACACATATATATGGAATTTAGAAAGATGGTAACAATAACCCTGTGTATGAGACAGCAAAAGAGACACTGATGTATAGAACAGTCTTATGGACTCTGTGGGAGAGGGAGAGGGTGGGAAGATTTGGGAGAATGGCATTGAAACATGTAAAATATCATGTATGAAACGAGATGCCAGTCCAGGTTCGATGCACGATACTGGATGCTTGGGGACAGTGCACTGGGACGACCCAGAGGGATGGTATGGGGAGGGAGGAGGGAGGTGGGTTCAGGATGGGGAACACATGTATACCTGTGGTGGATTCATTTTGATATTTGGCAAAACTAATACAATTATGTAAAGTTTAAGAATAAAATAAAATTAAAAAAAAAACACAACAACAACAACTGTGGTGTTGTTGAAGACTCTTGAGAGTCCATTGGACAGCAAGGAGATCAAACCAGTCAATTCTAAAGGAAATCAACCCTGAATATTCTTTGGAAGGAGTGACGCTGAAGCTGAAGCTCCAAAACTTTGGCCACCTGACATAAAAAGCCAACTCATTGGAAAAGACCCTGATGCTGGCAAAGATTGAAGGCAAAAAGAGAAGGGGGAGACAAGGCATATTGGTTTGATGGCATTACTGATTCAGTGGACGTGAATTGAAATAAACTCTGGGAGGTAGTGGAGGACACAGGAACCTGATGTGCTACAGTTCATAAGGTTGCAAAGTCAGACACAACTTATCAACTGAACAATAACACAGTGGTTAGTGTAGGAATGAAAGGATAGTACCAGCTATTTATAATGGCCTTATTGATTTATTTATTTTTAAATTCGTAAGTTACTTCTTCTTCCTCCCTCTTCCACTTTTAAGGATCCTTGTGATTACTTTGATCTCACCCATATAATCCACAGTAATCTCCATATTTTAAAGTCAGTTGTTTGGCAAACTTAATTACACATGTGACCTTAATTCCTCTTTGCCATATAACCTAGTGTATCAATAGGTTTTAGGTATTGGGAGATAGACATCTTTAGTAGTCAAAAGCATTATTCTGCCTATCTCACAGTTCTTCTTTTCCTAATATCTTTTTTAGTTTTAATATGTATGTAGTTATTAAACTACACATTAGTTCAGCATCAGTCCTTTCAATGAACACCCAGGACTGATCTCCTTTAGGATGGACTGGTTGGATCTCCTTGCAGTCAAAGGGACTCTCAAGAGTCTTCTCCAAAACCACAGTTTAAAAGCATCAATTCTTCGGTGCTCTGCTTTCTTCACAGTCCAACTCTCACATCCATACATGACCACTGGAAAAACCATAGCCTTGACTAGATGGACCCTTGTTGGCAAAGTAATGTCTCTCCCCTTTAATATGCTATCTAGGTTGGTCATAACTTTCCTTATGCAAAACTCACTCACATAGTTTTGCTTGTTTTTTCTTTATGATTTATCTTATTTTATATCAACAAAATGATACCAAATCATCATCAACCATAATGTTGATGACTTTCTACTGAGTTTAATTTATTACTCTACTCTAATTTTTTCAGATAGTTCTGTCTGGTTTAGATGAAGTTACACCATAAAAAAAAAGTATTTGTCATATACATATTAAATTTAGAAATGACAACGAGTATCATTCCATACACCACAAAAGAGGTCTGACCTTCATTGTGGATTTCTTGTTGGCCATTGTAAATAGAGAAAGTTTGTTAATAGACAATTTTAATTATTTTTATTGAAAGTTATATTTATAAGACATGATAATTCCATTAAACATTCTGTGACAGTTTTGATTGGAAGAGTAATTCCGGTCAGGAGTCAGTCTTTTTCATCTATAAGTTCTTCACTTTTACCAAGGGTCTGGCATACAGTAAGCACCTTACCTGCCTCTTGAGAAACTTATATGCAGGTCAGGAAGCAACAGTTAGAACTGGACATGGAACAACAGACTGGTTCCAAATAGGAAAAGGAGTACGTCAAGGCTGTATGTTGTCACCCTGCTTATTTAACTTCTATATAGAGTACATCATGAGAAATACTGGGATGGAAGAAGCACAAGCTGGAATAAAGATTGCCGGGAGAAATATCAATAACCTCAGATATGCAGATGACACCACCCTTATGGCAGAACATAAAGAGGAACTAAAAAAGCCTCTTGATGAAAGTGAAAGTGGAGAGTGAAAAAGTTGGCTTAAAGCTCAACATTCAGAAACTAAGATCACGGTATCTGGTCCCATCACTTCATGGGAAATAGATGGGGAAACAGTGGAAACAGTGTCAGACTTTATTTTGGGGGGCTCCAAAATCACTGCAGATGGTGACTGCAGCCATGAAATTAAAAAAGGCTTACTCCTTGGAAGGAAAGTTATGACCAACCTAGACAGCATATTAAAGAGGAGAAGCATTAATTTGCCAAAAAAGATTCGTCTAGTCAAGGCTATAGTTTTTCCAGTGGTCATGTATGGATGTGAGAGTTGGACTGTGAAGAAAGCAGAGCACTGAAGAATTGATGCTTTTGAACTGTGGTGTTGGAGAAGACTCTTGAGAGTCCCTTGGACTGCAAGGAGATCCAACCAGTCCATCCTAAAGGAGATCAGTCCTGGGTGTTCATTGGAAGGACTGATGCTAAGCTGAAACTCCAATACTTTGCCCACCTCATGCGAAAAGTTGACTCATTGGAAAAGACTCTGATGCTGGGAGGGATTGGGGGCAGGAGGAGAAGGGGACGACAGAGGATGAGATGGCTGGATGGCATCACTGACTCAATGGGCATGAGTTTGGGTAAACTCCAGAAGTTGATGATGGACAGGGAGGTCTGGCGTGCTGCAATTCATGGGGTTGCAAAGAATCGGACACGACTGAGCGACTGAACTGAACTGAACTGAGACCATTAATTACTGAATAAGCCAATGAAGTGGTTAATTTTGTATCAAGCCCAACAGAATACAGTGAGATGAGAAAAAGAAACATATTTTCAAGCATCTTCACAATCGACAGATATCAGAATAGTATGATAAAATGTGAAATATCAAGAATCATAATGCATCTTGCATTCATCATTATTGATTAATTTGCAGACTTGTGTTACAATCAATGTCATTTAAAGAATATTATTTCATTTTGTGATGGCAATTTTTTTGTGTGAACTGATTTTGCTTTTGACATAATTATCTGGTTATTTTGGCATTATAATCAGCGTAAGCCCTTTTTTTCTGCAGGCCAAGTTCCCTTTCTTTTCCAGGAAATGCATGGGACCCCTTCAGGGGAAGAAATGGGAACAGCTGTCCTATCTTGTACTACTGCCAACTTGAATCTGTTTAGGCCAGTGATACCCCGGACAACTCATACACTAGACCAGAATACTATTGATCTCCATATTAACAATGCTTAAGAAAAATGCATTACATACATAAGGTCTTCATTTTATTTTTTATGGTAAGCTTCATAGAAGCCAACTGAAAATTCACAATGAAGGGAGACTACTGTCATAAAAAATGTATTTTATTATCTACGCCAGACTACCAGAGCTATTTTTCCACAGCAGTTTTCTCTTCTGACGCTGAACAGCAGCAAGGTGAGTCATTATTAGAAGCACAGCAAGTTCCTGGATGCAGCCGGTTTGGTGAAGAGCTTATTCTAAGGCATTTGATTACATGTAGAGAGGAAAAAAGATGTTGAAAGCAAACAGGTATCTTTGAAGAGCTTATACCCCTAAAGTGATTTCAAAGCAAAAACTTAGCTGCTTATATTTCTCTGTGGAATTTACAAGACAGCCTGCTCCAGATATATGATATTATAGTAGTCACTCATTCAAAGAGAGGCTACATATAAAGACTTGAATTCCAGACAGAATTAAAACATTTTCCTAGCTATGGACAGAACATTAGGTTGAGCTAGAGCTATAATCAGATCTTCATTTATGAATTATAGTTAAAGGTAAAATTCATAAGAAAAGCATGCATCATTTACTCAGAACTTTTCTGCACTTTTCTTAAAAAGCATTTACCAATTCATTAAGCTTTCTGTCTTTCTTCCTTTCCTGGACCCAAGGGGCCAGTTCTCAGTTATGCACTGATGGAAAGGCCACCTTAAAAAGAGAGGGTTATTAAGAGAATGATTTTGTTTCAGTGTACAATATTATACAAAATGACTGGAAAATTAGGGGTGCATAAGGACCAACCTTATTTGCCCTCAAGCATTTAGAATATAAGACTATTTATTGCAACTATCAACAAGAAATTGACTGAAAAGGGCATGCTGCTTTCTGAAGTCTAGCTAATTGTGGACAGGGCAATTTATTTACTTTTACTTCGTATTTACCTTTCAAATGCTTTAATCACAGGACTGTTTACACTTTTTCAGGTCATGAGTTTTAATTGCCATATACACCTTAGTATTAGCACATGATTCTGAACGGCTGGTTTTTTTACATTACACATAACTTTCAGGACATAGATGAATATTTTTGAAGCTATTGAATGCCTGAATAAGATGGACACGTTTTTGTATATATAACCCAAGGAAATAGTTTGATTGAAGAATATTATTACCAAGACTAAGAAGAGATACAAAACAAATATGATGTTAATTTCCCTTATGATATTAGTCTTTATTTCACAATTTCATTTTCTAACATATTGCCTCACTGCCCTCTCATGGGAGTAGGGCTGAAAAATCAAAAGATTGATTTGTTTGCACTATAATGTTGAACTTTGCAGGCAAAACTTTTGGGAATTGACTTGGCAGTGAACTGATGATGAGTTATTCACTGGAATATAGAATGTCCTATGGAGTGGTAGAATAATACAAGCAACACCATTAACAATTGCCTCAAACTATATTCTAAAATTATCCAGACCAGGACAGGAAAAATGCACTGTTTATTGAAATTGATGTGGAATGTGAGTTTCCATGTGTGTATGTGTGTTCTGGACATTAATTTCTACCAGCACTAAAAATGATACTGAGATTCACTTAACTAACTATGGGATGTCAGTTATACTCCACTGTTAAAAATTTGAAAAAAGATATTAGGAGTACAATATTCCTCACACACACATACAAAAATCATACATTATACATTTTCATTTACAGAAAGGATTAAATAAAGGGCCATCAAAATAACTTTTATCCAGTTGCTTATTTTATTTAGTTTTTTAATTAATTAAATTAGTTTAGTTTAATCCATCCTAGGCTCAAAGTATTAACAAGATTTTTAAATATCTTATGTTTGGATATTTCAATTCATATATTGAAAAACACTGAAATCAGGTGAGGAAAAATAAAACAATGTTTCAAATAATTCAGTTCAGTTCAGTTCAGTCGCTCAGTCATGTCCGATTCTTTGCAACCCCATGAATTGCATCACGCCAGGCCTCCCTGTCCATCACCACTCCTGGAGTTCACCCAAAATCATGTCCATCGAGTCTGTGATGCCATCCAGCCATCTGATCCTCTGTCATCCCCTTCTCCTCATGCCCCTACTCCCTCCCAGAATCAAAGTCTTTTCCAAGAATCAGAGTCTTTTCTTCTTTTCCACTTCCCATGAGGTGGCCAAAGTACTGGAATTTCAGCTTTAGCATCAGTCCTTCCAAACAACACCCAGGACTGATCTCCTTTAGGATGGACTGGTTGGATCTCCTTGCAGTCCAAGGGACTCTCAAGAGTCTTCTGCAATACCACAGTTCAAAAGCATTGATTCTTTGGTGCTCAGCTTTCTTCCCAGCCTAACTTGCACATCCATACATGACTACTAGAAAAACCATAGTATTGACTAGACGGACCTTTGTTGGCAAAGTAATGTCTCTGCTTTTTAATATGCTGTCTAGGTTGGTCATAACTTTCCTTCCAAGGAGTAAGAGTCTTTTAATTTCATGGCTGCAGTCACCACCTGCAGCGATTTTGGAGCCCAGAAAAATAAAGTCTGACACTGTTTCCACTGTTTCCCCATCCATGATCTCAGTTTCTGAATGTTGAGCTTTAAGCCAACTTTTTCACTCTCCACTTTCACTTTCATCAAGAGGCTCTTTAGTTCCTCTTCACTTTATGCCATAAGGATGGTATCATCTGCATATCTGAGGTTATTGATATTTCTCCCAGTAATCTTGATTCCAGCTTGTGCTTCTTCCAGCCCAGCATTTCTCATGATGTACTCTACGTATAAGTTAAATAATCAGGGTGACAATATACAGCCTTGACATACTCCTTTTCCTATTTGGAACAAGTCTGTTGTTCCATGTCCAGTTCTAACTGTTGCTTCCTGATCTGCACATAGGTTTCTCAATAGGCAGGTCAGGCTGTCTGGTATTCTCATCTCTTTCAGAATTTTCCAGTTTATTGTGATCCACACAGTCAAAGGCTTTGGCATAGTCAATAAAGCAGAAATAGATGTTTTTCTGGAACTCTCTTGCTTTTTCCATGATCCATCAGATGTTGGCAATTTGATCTCTGCTTCCTCTGCCTTTTCTAAAACCAGCTTGAACATCTGGAAGTTCACAGTTCACATATTGCTGAAGCCTGGCTTGGAGAATTTTGAGCATTACTTTACGAGTGTGAGATGACTGCAATTGTGTGGTAGTTTGAGCATTTTTTTTCATTGCTTTTCTTTGGGATTGGAATGAAAACCGACCTTTTCCAGTCCTGTGACCACTGTTGAGTTTTCCAAATTTGCTGGCATATTGAGTGCAGCACTTTCATAGCATCATCTTTCAGGATTTGAAATAGCTCAACTGGAATTCCATCACCTCCACCAGCTTTGTTCATAGTGATGCTTTCTAAGGTCCACTTGACTTCACATTCCAGGATGTCTGGCTCTAGGTGAGTGATCACACCATCGTGATTATCTTGTTCGTGAAGATCTTTCTTGTACAGTTCTTCTGTGTATTCTTGCCACCTCTTCTTAATATCTTCTGCTTCTGTCAGGTCCATACCATTTCTGTCCTTTATTGAGCCCATTTTTGCATGAAATATTCCCTTGGTACCTCTAATTTTCTTGAAGAGATTTCTAGTCTTTCCCATTCTGTTGTTTTCCTCTATTTCTTTGCATTGATCACTGAAGAAGGCCTTCTCATCTCTTCTTGCTATTCTTTGGAACTCCACATTCAGATGCTTATATCTTTCCTTTTCTCCTTTTCTTTTCACTTCTCTTCTTTTCACAGCTATTTGTAAGTCCTCCCCAGACAGCCATTTTGCTCTTTTGAATTTCTTTTCCATGGGGATGGTCTTGATCCCTGTCTCCTGTACAATGCCATGAACCTCCATCCACAGTTCATCAGGTACTCTATCTATCAGGTCTAGTCCCTTAAATCTATTTATCACTTCCACTGTATAATAATAAGGGATTTGATTTAGGTCATACCTGAATGGTCTAGTGCTTTTTCCTACTTTCTTCAATTTAAGGCTGAATTTGGCAATAAGGGGCCACCAAGATGGGTGGGTCATGGTGGAAAGGTTTGACAGAATGTGGTCCACTGGAGAAGGGAATGGCAAAGCACTTCAGTATTCTTGCCTTGAGAAGCCCATGAACAGTATGAAAAGGCAAAATGATAGGATACTGAAAGAGGAACTCCCCAGGTCGGTAGGTGCCCAATATGCTACTTGAGATCAGTGGAGAAATAACTCCAGAAAGAATGAAGGGATGGAGCCAAAGCTAAAACAATACCCACTTGTGGGTGTGACTGGTGATAGAAGCAAGGTCCGATGCTGTAAAGAGCAATATTGCATAGGAACCTGGAATGTTACGTCCATGAATCAAGCAAATTGGAAGTGGTCAAACAGGAGATGGCCAGACTGAACATCAACATTCTAGGAATCAGTGAACTAAGATGGACTGGAATGGGTGAATTTAACTCAGATGACCATTACATCTACTACTGTGGGCAGGAATCCTTTAGCTGAAATGGAGTAGCCATCATGGTCAACAAAAGATTCAGAAATGCAGTACTTGGATGCAATCTCAAAAACAACAGAATGATCTCTGTTCATTTCCAAGGCAAACCATTCAATATCACAGTAATCCAAGTCGATGCCCCAACCAGTAATGCTGAAGAAGCTGAATGGTTCTATGAAGACCTACAAAACCTTTTAGAACTAACACCCAAAAAAGATGTCCTTTTCATTTTAGGGGACTGGAATGCTAAAGTAGGAAGTCAAGAAAAACCTGGAGTACCAGGCAAATTTGGCTTTGGAATACGGAATGAAGCAGGGCAAGTGCTAATAGAATTTTGCCAAGAAAATGCACAGGTTATAGCAAACACCCTCTTCCAACAACACAAGAGAAGACTCTAACATGGACATCACCAGATGATCAACACCGAAATCAGATTGATTATACTCTTTGCAGCCAAAGATGAGAAGCTCTATACAGTCAGCAAAAACAAGACCAGGAGCTGTCTATGGCTCAGATTCTGAACTCCTTATTGCCAAATTCAAATAATTGCGTATCTATAATCTGTCATTCATCTATCTGTCTATCTGTGTGTGTATTAGTTGCTTATTCATGCCCAACTCTTTTCAAACCTATGGATTGTAGCTCGCCAGGCTCCTCTGTCCATGGAATTCTCCAGGCAAGAATATTGGGGTGTGTTGCCATTCTTTTCTGCAAGGGATCTTCCCAATCCAGGGATTGAACCTGGGTCTCCTGTATTCCAGGCAGATGCTTTACCATATGAGACACCCAGGAAGCCCATTTTTCTATCTATATCTATTATCATCTGGATACAACATTTCACAGCAATGTTTTCTAATGTTTTCAATTTTATTTATTTTTTTGGCACAGAGTAGATTAAAATTAGTTTATTTAAAGAAATATCTCAGATATTTCATGGCAACTACCCAAAAGAAAATCTTAATATATACGTGTTTAATTCCTTATAGCAAAATATTTTGCTTTTAAATATTAATTTAAAGTTAAAAACTCTATTGCAATGTTTCTCAATATTTTTTCATTACCTGTTATCCATAAGAAAAAAATATTGCAACACTAAAAGACGTATAATGTTGTTTCTTGACCTTCATACAGATTTCTCAGGAGGCAGGTAAAGTGGTCCCATCTCTTTAAGAGTTTTCCGCAGCTTATTATGATACACACAGTCAAAGGCTTTAGCGTAGTCAATGAAGCAGATGTTTTTCTGGAATTCTCTTGTTTTTCCTATGATCCAATGGATGCTTTCAATTTGATCTCTGGCTCCTTTGCCTTTTCTAAATCCACCTTAAACATCTGGAAGTTCTCAGTTTACGTAGTATTAAAGCCTTGCTTTGAGAATTTTGTGCATTACTTTGCTAGTGTGTGAAATGAGTGCAATTGTGTGGTAGTCTGAACATTATTTGGCATTGCCTTTCTTTGGGATGGGAATGAAAACTGATCTTTTCCATTCCTGTGGCCCTGACCACTGCTGAGTTTTCCAAATTTGCTGGCATATTGAGTGCAGCACTTTCACAGCATCATCTTTTAGGATTTGAAATAGCTCAACTGCAATTCCATCGCCTCCACTAGCTCTGTTCATAGTGATTCTTCCTAAGGCCCACTTTACTTTGCATTCCAGGATATCTGGCTCCAGGTGAGTGATCACACCATTGTGATTATCTGGGTCATGAAGATCTTTTTTGTATAGCTCTTCTGTGTATTCTTGCCACCTTTTCTTAATATCTTCTGCTACTGTTAGGTCCATATTGTTTCTGTTCTTTATTGTGCCCATCTTTGCATGAAATGTTCCCTTGGTATCAAAATCTCTAGTCTTTCTCTTTCTATTGTTTTCCTCTATCACTTTGCATCGATCACTTAGAAAGGCTTTCTTGTCTCTTCTTGTTGTTCTTTGGAATTCTGCATTCAGATGAATATATCTTTCCTTTTCTCCGTTGCCTTTTGCTTCTCTTCTTTTTCTCAGCTATTTCCAAGGCCTCCTGAAACAACCATTTTTATTTTTTGCATTTCTTCTTGGGGATGGTTTTGATTACCACCTCCTGTACAATGTTATAAACCTCTGTCCACAGTTCTTCAGGCACTCTATCAGATGTAATCCCTTGATTCTTTTTGTCACTTCCATTGTATAATCATAGGGATTTGATTTAGGTCATAACTGAATTGTCTAGTGGTTTTCCCTACTTTCTTCAATTTAAGTCTGAAGTTTGAAATAAGGAGTTCATGATCTGAGCCACAGTTATCTCCAGGTCTGTTTTTGCTGACTGTATAGAGCTTTGCCTTCTTTTGTTGCAAAGAATATAATTAGTCTGAATTCATTATTGACCATCAGGTGATGTCCATGTGTAGAGTCATCTCTTGTGTTGCTGGAAGAGGGTGTTTGCTATGACTAGTGCATTCTCTTGGCAACATTATTTTATCCTTTGTTTTGCTTTATTTTATAATCCAATGCCAAACTTCCTGTTACTCCAGGTATCTCTTGACTTCCTACTTTTCATTCCAGTCCCCTCTGATGAATAGGACATCTTTTTTTGGTGTTAGTTCTAGAAATATTAAATGTAGGTCTGTTAAAATTTTCTTCTAAGATATAGATGCATTTTTTTCATAGTTCTTTCTTATTATGAAAATATAAGCTATTAACTCCTCTCTAGTGTCCTATCAGAAATGTAGTTCTCCCATATATGCATGTGCTAAGTGGCTTCAGTCATGTCTGACTCTTTGTGACCACATGGACCATAGCCTGCCAGGCTCCTCTGTCATGGGATTCTCCAGGCATGAATACTGAAGGTGGTTGCCATGCCCTCCTCCAGGGGATCTTCCTGACTGAGGAATTGAACCCATGACTCTTATGTCTTCTTCATTGGAAGACGTGTTCTTTAATACTAGCACCACCAGGTAAGGCCAAGTGTTCTCATACAAACAATGTATCTAATGTCCTACAACGTCAATATTTCACGTTCATTTTAGATCAATTTCTAAAATTGCTTGAGCCATTGATACAGTTTTTTAGATTTGGGCATTTTGATATACTTTAGTGCTCACTTCAGCAACACTTATGCTACAACTGGAACAATACAGAGAAAATTAGCATTGTCCCTGAACAAAAATAATGTTCAAATTTATGAAGAATTCTGTATTTTCACATAGCAATTGTAAAGCTAGAGCATAATTCTCACTGCTCTTGACCAGGATATCAGCTTAAATAAAAGTCATAATAATATGTAGAAAGCAGTAATTTCAAAAAGGGTACTATTTTATTTAGTGTATTTAATTGCATTAAATTTGTTCTACTAATATACATCCATCTACTTATTCTTTACCTTTATCTTCTATGAATTAAAAAAAAAACATGAACTTCTTTAAACTGTCTTTTCTAGATAATTTAACAAACAAAGTACTCTTTTAACATTTTTCACTATGCCACATTTCTTTTGAAGCACATTGCTTTCCTAATATGTGAAATGATAGTTATGTCTACATCAATTTATTGAATGATTTATAAAATAAAATTATTTTAGGAGTTCTAGCAAAGTCATAAATGAACATAGTTTGACCCATTGGCTTGAGGGGTTTGTAATTCGAAGAATGGAAGGATGTCTCCCAAAACCAGTTCTCTTAATAATATCAGCTAGTTTAAAAAGTCTTCCTAGGCCTCAGTTACTGAACTATATACTGTTAATGTTGGCATTCAAAGGAGGAAAGATCTTAAGACTTTTCTTTACACTTGTCTCTCTACTCCTGAAAAAACAGGAGAGAGTATCATCTGAATGATCGTCACCAAGGACAGGATTTAAATGAACACCTAAGATTAATGTCCTTTCTTATTTCTCTCCCTTTGAAGAGCAGGGAGCATTATCTATTCCTTCAAGGTAACAGCTCAATAATGTAAAAAATGAGGAAAAGGACATGATCTTTAATTGTGGCTAAATCAAAATAGAGTAAATGCATAATAGAAGTTAGGAAATGTAGATTTTTTTCCTATTTCCCATTAAAAGGGAGAAAAAGTAATCTTGAGAGAAGCTATATACTGGTGTTTTGGCCAGTAAAAATAGAAAAGCAGATCTCTTTTAGATACTTGCCATAATCTCTATGTGAAAGATTTAAAAAGAAGAAAATTAAGTAACAGTGTGTTGCTGAAAGTGAACTGGTGGCTCCAGACAGTTAGATTTGACCACCAGGTTGAACTTCAGATATAAGTAGACTTATGTTTATTTCATCAAGAAGGAAATGGCTACCTATTCCAATATTCTTGCCTGGGAAATCCCATTGACAGAGGAGCCTGGTGGGCTAGTCATTCAAAAGAGTCGAACAAGACTTAACAACTGAGCACAAGCATAGGTCAATTTCAACCTCCCTTCTCCTTAAACAAAGGCTCATAATCTTTAATAACTTCAAAACCAAAAAACTCTTAGTACCACAGATATTTTCCAGAATTTGTAGAAAATTAGTTTGCAGTCAAAACATGATTGGAACTGCTATAAAAATATTTCTTCATATTGTTAAAAACAGGCCACACACCCAAAAGATAGCCGCTTCTGTAAGCCATTTGTCACTACACTGAGACTTAATACAGTTGCAGCTCTCTCAGAAACAGAATCTTAAACTACTCAGACAGGAATTGCCTGATCAACATGAGTTAGATAATCTGTCTGATAGACCTCTGACATCCTGTAAAGGAAAATAACATTGCAAAAAATGTTTTTAAGAAAAGGAAAAGCCTATTTAGGGGGCTAGTATAACTTCCTTGTTTCTGAGCTCTTCTGCCTGTAAAAGCCTTTCACCTTGTGCAGTTCCTCAGATTTCCTCTCTATCTGCTTGATTCGATGCTCTCTAGTTCATGAATCATTTAATAAAGTCAATAAGATCTCTATAATTGACTGTTAATTTTTGTTTTTTAACAGTTTGAATACTCATATATTGTGCAGAAATGGTAGTATATTAAATTAAGGGTCCCTGGTCAAACTGTCACATTATTTGCATTATGCTACCTTTGCATTATGGGGCTTCTCTGGTGGTTCAGAAGATAAAGAATCTTCCTGCAGTACAGGAGACATGGGCTCAATCCCTGGGCTGGGAAGATCCCCTGGAGAAGGGAATTGCTACCCACTCCAGTATTTTTGCCTGGAGAATTCCATGGACAAAGGAACCTTGGAGGGCTATAGGAACTCTGGAGTCTCAAAGAGTTGGACACAACTGAGTAACTAACATTTTCACCTTCGCATTACACATCTTGTAAAATAAATATCAACAGTTCTGAAATCCGAAAATTTTTTCTCCCTAAGGGTCTCCTCTGACCTGTGATGTTGACTTGAACTACACTGATGTACTAGGCAAGAACAAAGCAGAGATTAAAACTGGATTTTTCCTCTAAGAGACGTGGTTATGAGTCAACAATGTTCATGTTATAGGCATGTGAAGGAAGGAGATACAGAGGGGAAGGAGAGAGGGAGAGAGATTTCTTGAAATACTAACAGCATCAAAACTCCTTTATTACTCACAGTGAAATAGGAAACTGAGTCCTTGTTTGCTAGAACTGAAAATTGAACTTTGTAAACTCACAAACACTCACATAGGCAAAGTTTATTTTAGATCACAGAGATGCAAAATTCTCAGCATAGACACTGAGAAGGGGTGAAGAGCCCCCACAGATGAAATGGGAAACCAAGTCCTTGTTCATAGAGCCTAAAGCTGAACTTTATAAACTTGAAAAATCTTACACAGTTTATTTTAGAAGATAGTGATAACAGAGCTCTCAGCATAGACACAGAGAGGGTAAAGAGCCCTTAAAGGTGAGAATAACAACATTTTATATCTTTGCCAGTATTGATCTGTTCATTTTGGGTTGGTTTGGGGCACCTGTTTTATGTAATTTTTGACCAACCATTTTAAAAAGCCACCATGTCCAGTTTGTCATTTTTATGGCTTTTTTTTTTTTTTTTAATTCCTAGTCCTTGGGGTTTTTTTAGGCATTGAGCTGGCAGCCTGTGACTCTTTCTCATGATCTCAGGCTATTGTTTAAAGACCAGGTGTATATTTAAGACTTAATGATCCACCAGGGGTTTTTTCCTTGATAAGTTAGATGGCAATTACTGATTGTTTTATTATGGGTCTGGATGTTTTATGGTCCTCCAGACCAGGGGGGCATTCTTCTGAATGCCTGGAAAGTAAACAACAGGTATAGATTAGTAAAACAAGATGCTTAGGTAAAATTAAAGTTGGAGTTGAAAACTAAAATTAAAAGAATCAAGGCCTCAACTTTATACTGACTGCCTAACAATGTCTACCTCAATAGCAATAGCACTGTTTCAACATTTCTCAAATGGTAAAGAATCTGCCTGCAATTCGGGACATCCAGATTTGATCCCTTGGTCATGAACGAGGGAACTGAAACCCACTCCAGTATCCTTGCCTACAGGATTCCATGGACAGAAGAGACTGGTGGGCTACAATCCATGCAGTCTCAAAGAGTTGGATACAACTGAATGACTTATACAACACACTTTCTGAAATCTTGTTCCTATCAAGTGAGGTAAAGAGGGGATGACACCTATTCTCATAGAGCTTTAGTTTAGTTAGTTTAGGAATCCAGTCTTTTATAATGGACAGTAAGCCTCCCTAACCTTTGCTCTGCTGCTGCTGCTGCTAAGTCGACAGATGGCAGCCCACCAGGCTCCCCTGTCCCTGGGATTCTCCAGGCAAGAACACTGGAGTGGGTTGCCATTTCCTTCTCCAGTGCATGAAAGTGAAAAGTGAAAGTGAAATCGCTCAGTCGTGTCCGACCCTCAGTGACCCCATGGACTGCAGCCTACCAGGCTCCTCCATCCATGGGATTTTCCAGGCAAGAGTACTGGAGTGGGGTGCCATCGCCTTCTCCGAACCTTTGCTCTAGTAGGAGACATTTCCTTTGTTACATTGGATAGTACACTAACCATCCCTCCATTTACTTAAAATGTGAGTGTGGGGAAGGAAGAGACAAAAGGGACAGTTTCTATTTTTCAATTCAATGTTTGCTATACAAACATCTTTGATAATATAGTCCAGAAAAAGTTGATCAGGACACTTTCTCAAAAGATGTGCAGAAATATGAGATCTGCCGAATTAAAAATGCACAACTTGAGATCTGCAAGTTAAATTATATTTGGAGCAAAATGAAAAACTGCAGCCTGGGAGACAGCACCTCAGATAGCTCTGAGAAATTGTTCCAAAGAAGCAGAGAGAAGGTCAGTATAAATGTGACTTTGATGAAGGGGGAATACATGCAAACAAGCACATATTTTTCCAGAAGGTTTCTACTAGTCTTATGAAGCTTTCTGCTAGTCACAAGGAACAGTGACTAGCAGAAACATTCACATGACAGAACAGCCACACGATAACAGAACATTCACCACAAATGACTGTAGTGCTTTTTTTAGATATGAGGAGATACAAGAATTGGGTTCATGAAATCAGTTCCTTAAAATATTTAATTATCTGAAGACTTGTCCTGCCAGTTTTTCCCTGAGCATGACAGCCTCACGTCTGCCCTCCACCCTGAACTCCTTTCAGGAGTTGTTGAGATCAGCAGCTGCAATAGCACGATTTAATCCTTGTCAAGGTAGATGGAGAAGGAAATGGCAACCCACTCCAGTGTTCTTGCCTGGAGAATCCCAGGGACGGGGGAGCCTGGTGGGCTGCCGTCTATGGGGTCGCACAGAGTCAGACAGGACTGAAGCGACTTAGCAGCAGCAGCAGCAGAGGTAGATGGCGAGTGCATGGCAACTGGCAATTTGTATATGACAGATTTATGAAAATTATCTCCTAACAATCTCTTCATAAGATCACAAAACTAAACATGAAGACTTCATAGAATACTTGTTTTACTTCATAAAATACTTGTTTCTTTAATCAAGTCTTCATGTAAGTTACCCATATTTTCACCACCATTATTATATATGCTGCTGCTGCTAAGTCGCTTCAGTCGTGTCCGACTCTGTGCGACCCTATAGATGTCAGCCCACCAGGCTCCCCCTTCCCTGGGATTCTCCAGGCAAGAACACTGGAGTGGGTTGCCATTTCCTTCTCCAATGCATGAAAGTGAGAAGTGAAAGTGAAGTCGCTCAGTCGTGTCCGACTCTTTGCGACCCCATGGACTGCAGCCTACCAGCCTCCTGCTTCCATGGGATTTTCCAGGCAAGAGTACTGGAGTGGGGGTGCCATTGCCTTCTCTGATTATTATATATAATTAAGGATAATAGGGCTTTCCTGATAGCTCAGTTGTAAAGAATCCTCCTACAATGCAGGAGATCCCAGTTCAATTCCTGGATTGGAAAGATCTTCCAGAGAAGGGATAGGCTAACCACTACAGTATTCCTGGGCTTTCCTTATGGCACAGTTGGTAAAGAATATTATGGGGCTTCCTATGTAGCTCAGAAGGTAAAGCAACTGCCTGCAATATGGGAGACCTGGGTTCAATTCCTGGGTCAGGAAGATCCCCTGGAGAAGGAAATGGCAACCTACTCCAGTTTTCTTACCTGGAGAATCCCATGGACAGAGGAGCCTGGCAGGCTACAGTTCATGGGATTCCAAGAGTTGGACAAGACTTAGCACTATCTTTCTTTCTTTCTAAGGCCAATTTGTTTCAATTGTTGTTACCAGGTGGATAAAATTATAAACAATTTAAACCACTCATAGTTATTCAAAGCTGAATATGTTTTATATATAATCTAGTATTCCTTATTAAAAAAACAGCTAAAAAAATAAATTCAGGACTCAGCTGTCATTCCTAAATGAAAAGTATTACTGTATCATTCATTGGGATTATATTTTATATGGTATGTCCTAAATAAAGATCTTGTTTCATTTTTAAATACTTTCTTCCTTTAAAAATGTCCACACTATTTTAACAATTGGCAATTCTTTAATGATATGAGATAAGAATTGACTTTCTGTTGTCTACTGTTTGAAGTGTGAAGAACTATTAAGTTTCTATTTTTTTTTAACCTGAAGGCAGTTATAGAAAATTGTTTACTTCAAGGTCAGATTCTGCAAATTGTATCTTTTAAAATTATACTTGCTTTTAAGCCATTTGTATATGTAGCAGTGATTTTTTTATTTATTTATTTTACCTAAAACTAGTAATCAAATAACCCCATTTGGCCTTTAGATACTTTAAAATCAAATCTCCCTGAGGATTTTTTGCTTCATTTACAAATGTAACCTGTTTTAAAATATGATAGATTTCTGTATTTCCCTTTCTTGAAATGGTGTGTCTTAGAGAAAGAAATGCTAATAGGAATAAAGGTGTAGGCTATAGTATTAGGGAAAGCAATTATGAATATATTCATTGACAAGAATATATTTATGTATGCCTTACACACCACATACTCATACAATTTAAGGAAACAAGGATTTTAGAAGCAGAGCAGGCAATTTAGTAAAGACAGAGCTTTCTTTTTTAAATGTGTAATGTGTCTACATTTGTATATGGGTCCATTTTTATTCATGAGTGAATTGTGGTGGCGAAACCAAAATTTATTATGAAAACAGCATGTTGAAGTCACAAAAATAACCATTAGGTAATAATCAATAGCCCATTTCATTTTTTTAATTATTGTACCAGATTAGCCTTTGAAAACAAGAGTAAGAAAAGTAATTTTGTGTTTAATTAATTATTAGTCATTTTTTTAACCTAAAAGTAAATGTAAAACTTGAGAAATGAATGAATTATTATTATGAGTCATCAGAAATTTTATGACCATCATAGAAATAGATTTTCAGTGTTGGTGATATTGACCCCAAGGGGGATAAAATTGGCCTTGGAAGAATGAAAAAGTTTAAATCAGTTTTGTTTTTCTAGAGCTCAAATTTACATATAGACTCATATTCCTTATTATTTATTATCAAAACTATGGTTTTTCCAGTAGTCATATATGGATGTGAGAGTTGGACTGTAAAGAAAGCTGAGTGCTAAAGAATTGATGCTTTTGAACTGTGGTGTTGGAGAAGACTCTTGAGATTCCCTAGGACTGCAAGGAGATCCAACTAGTCAATCTTAAAGGAAATCAGTTGTGAATATTCATCTGAAAGACTGATGCTGAAGCTGAATCCCCAATACCTTGGCCATCCGATGCAAAGAACTGATTCATTGGAAAAGACCCTGCTGCTGGAAAAGACTGAAGGCAGAAGGAGAAGGGGAAGACAGAGGATTAAATAGTTGGATGGCATCACCGACTCGATGGACATGAGTTTGAGCAATCTCCTGCAGTTGGTTATGGACAGGGAAGCCTGTCATGATGCATTCATGGGGTCACAAATAGTCAGACATGACTGAGAGACTAAAGTGAACTGAGCATTAATATGGAGAAGGTAATGGCACTCCACCCCTCTATCCTTGCCTGGAAAATCCAATGGACAGAGGAATCTGGCAGGCTACAATACAGGGGTTGCAAAGAGTCAGACAAGACTGAACACACACACATAAATTTTATAATTCTTTATTAGAATTGATATTCAACAGAGAATATATTGAAAATTAAGTTATTTACTTTAGAGATTACCAAAAAAGAATAATGGTTTTAAATGTTGACTAAGTGCAGGGCAGAGTACTAAATGCTTGCATATATTATTTTCATAATAACACTATAGTTGAGGCTTTTTAAATATTAATTTTATTGATGAAAAATCAAATTGAAAGAAGTTCAGAAATTTATCCAGCATTATAAAGCTAAACTACCGCACAACTGCACTCATCTCACATGCTAGTAAAGTAATGCTTAAAATTCTCCAAGCCAGGCTTCAGCAATACGTAAACTGTGAACTTCCGGTTGTTCAAGCTGGTTTTAGAAAGGGCAGAGGAACCAGATATCAAATTGCCAGCATCCTCTGGATCATTGAAAAAGCAAGAGAGTTCCAGAAAAACATCTATTTCAGCTTTATTGACTATGCCAAAGCCTTTGACTGTGTGGATCACAATAAACTGGAAAATTCTGAAAGAGATGAGAATACCAGACCATCTGACCTGCCTCTTGAGAAATTTGTATGCAGGTGAGGAAGTAACAGTTAGAACTGGACATGGAACAACAGACTTGTTCCAAATAGGAAAAGGAGTACGTCAAGGTTGTATATTGTCACCCTGCTTATTTAACTTATATGCAGAGTAGATCATGAGAAATGCTGGGCTGGAAGAAACACAAGTTGGAATCAAGATTGCCGGAAGAAATATCAATAACCTCAGATATGCAGATGATACCACCCTTAAGGCAGAAAGTGAAGAGGAACTAAAAAGCCTCTTGATGAAGGTGAAAGAGGAAAGTGAAAAAGTTGGCTTAAAGCTCAACATTCAGAAAGCGAAGATCATGGCATCTGGTTCCATCACTTCATGGGAAATAGATGGGGAAACAGTGGAAACAGTGGCAGACTTTATTTTTTGGGCTCCAAAATCACTGCAGATGGTGACTGCAGCCATGAAATTAAAAGATGCTTACTCCTTGGAAGAAAAGTTATGACCTACCTAGATAGCATATTGAAAAGCAGAGACATTACTTTGCCAACAAAGGTCTGTCTAGTCAAGGCTATGGTTTTTCCAGTGGTCATGTATGGATGTGAGAGTTGGACTGTGAAGAAAGCTGAGGGCCGAAGAATTGATGCTTTTGAACTGTGGTGTTGGAGGAGACTCTTGAGAGTCCCTTGGACTGCAAGGAGATCCAACCAGTCCATTCTGAAGGAGATCAACCCTGGGATTTCTTTGGAAGGAATGATGCTAAAGCTGAAACTCCAGTACTTTGGCCACCTCATGCGAAGAGCTGACTCATTGGAAAAGACTCTGATGCTGGGAGGAATTGGGGGCAGGAGGAGAAGGGGACAACAGAGGATGAGATGGCTGGATGGCATCACTGACTTGATGGACCTGAGTCTGAGTGAACTCTGGGAGTTGGTGATGGACAGGGAGGCCTGGCATGCTGCGATTCATGGGGTCGCAAAGAGTTAGACACGACTGAGTGACTGAACTGAACTGAACTGATGAAATGAGGATTCAAATATATTACTTAATAGTTTTTAAGTCATGTCTATACAATTATCACATAGCATCTGTTCTGGGGTTGAGTCTACTTACTGTGTTCAATCTTTAATGAGGCAGGTTTGTGATACAGGGTTGTGATATCAAGTCAGCCTTTCTAGTCTGAATCTCTTGCCTATAGTTACTTAATGTGTGATCTTGAGCTAATGTTTCTAAGGCTCATACTTTTCATCTATAATATGGAAATACTAATAATACTCCCTTATTGTGTCATTTGTGTACTACACTATAAACCAAGGAAGAGAGGGCAGCAGATAGAAAGCAGATTGTTTTAAGGGGTAATGCAATAATAGATCCTGTAAAAAATTAAAAGCCAAAAACCCACAATGAAACACACCACTTACCATAGTATCTAATAATCAAGTTTACTTTTATTAGAAATGCTATATCTGATCTGATTTGATCTGATCAACTACTGTGCTGTGTGCTTAGTCACTCAGCTGTGTCTGACTCTCCAATCCATTGGACTGTAGCCTGCCAAGCTCCTCTTTCCATGGGATTTTTCAGGCAAGAATACTAGAGCGGTTGTCAGTTCCTTCTCCAGGGGATCTTTCCAACCAGGGATAGAACCCACATCTCTTGTGTCTCCTACATGGCAGGCAGATTATTTACCTATTGAGCCATCAGGGAAACCCGCTATCAACTGCTACAGTACTCCAAATTCCTAAGAAAGGGAATACAGAGAGGAAAGTCAAGAGAGCCAGCGTAAAAATCCAGAGACACCTTTTTTGAGCAAGTTGGAGGAAAGAAAAATGCCATAGAATAAAAAACTAGATAAGGTTCAGCAGGTTTTGGATATAATTGTGTCACATTGAAGGAAGCCAAGCAGATGTCAGCAGTGATAATACATACTTCAGTGGGCTTGAGGAAGACATAATGTGAAAAGTGGCACTGGGAAGTGTAAGTGGGGCATAAATGTGTTTGTGTAAGGTTGACCTTTCGAATATTTGAAAATTTACAGTGTGAATCTGAAGATTTTTTTACCTATTTTGAGTGTAAAGTCTATTCTTCTGTGATTTAATCTAAAATTTTCATAAGAATAGCAGTATGCTAAGAGCTAGTGTGTAAGATCTGACAGAATGGGCTCATAATTATGTTGGTACCCTGATTAAAATGAACTATGGCTCATTTGATTAAAATGAGATTTTAAAACAAAAACACAAACAAAGTACTTGTTGCCATTTGTTAATGGCTGTGACATTACCACCACCTTGCTCTTGAAGTTTTCCATCTCCTTAGACATCCCCAAATCCCACCCCCATGTTTCTCATCTTCAGGATCTTTGCACTGACTGCTCCCACTGTTTGGAATTTTTTTTTTTCCTACAATCTAGTCATCCTTTCAGTCTTTAAAATTCAACTCAAATGTCACTTCCTTTTAAAATGACACACAAAAAAACAAAGCAACAAAAAGCACACTCTATAATATACCCTTCAGACTACCTTATGTTCCCCTGATATATATTTATTGCTCTGTATATATCTGTTTGTTGCATGATCAAATTGTAATTAAAAGCAAAAATCTATAATGTTTTGCTGTCTTCATTCTGACTACAAATAAAACTCACAAGTATAGAAACAATATCTGTTCTTCAATGACCTTCCAGTTCCTTGAGTATGTTACTATCTATGGAGAAACAGAAAAAGACATTCCCTTGGACTGAGAGTCTTTTCATCATATTGGCATCTCAAAAATACAGCACAGGGTCAAGCACATAAATTGTTGAATTTATCCATAAATGATGTCTCACCTTCCCCATCTTTAGCATCCCACATTCACATGGAGTAGTATTGGTTAAGTAGGTGGTACTCTGCTAGATATTATAAGTCCATACCCTTCAGGAGTTCATTCATTTAGTTGAGAAAAACATAAAGCCACATGTGGGACAAAACAGATGATGAAAATAAAAATAAATACAAAGAAAATACATTAAATTTCAGCGTTTGTGAGGTTCAAACCTGCTACTTATTCTGTCTTTGAGCATATACACTTTTCCAAAGAAGCTATCAAAATGTCTCTATAGGCAAGTATGCTAAAGTATAGAAACACACTGCTTGTGAGTCTCTTAGCCTGGAGTCAGGTCAAGAATACCAGCTGTGATAAATTGTAAAGTAAGTATGTACAATTTGACAAGCCAGGCAAGGATTTACTTGTTGGAGTGTTCTAAATCTTTTGTTCTTAGCTTCCATCCCTCAAAATGTTCAAAGGTAGCTGAACAGCATGCCAGATCAGGACTAGGGAGTGTAGCAATTGCAGAGTAAATATATTTGTTCACTTTGTGGGTGCATTATTTACAGCACTGTTGTTCTAATCATCAATTTGAATTTCATTGTTCTCGCTCTTATTTATGAATGTTGTTTTCTCCTCTTGTTGTCATGCCTACCTCCTCAATCACTTCCCACATCAGTAGGTGAATACAATGCACAGAGAGGGAAATACATTGGCTGTGTCTACACAGAGACAGTGGAGTGAGCTCTAGGACTGTAACAAGCAATGGATCTTAGATGATAAGGGAGACCCAGGAGCAAGGTTTAGAGCTAGAAGGGCAGAGTTAAGAAAAAGATTTGAAGATAGGGTCTATGAAGGGACAAATACAAAGACAAATGGTCTTTAAAAATCTATTGTCTTTCAAATCAATTCTAAAAACTGGAATTCATATTTCTAGAAGTATTGCAATAATATGTGAATAAAAGTGTAAGAATTCACCACTGTCTACACTAAAATTCTTTTTGATGTATAAGGAGAGTAAGTCATGGTATTTCTATTATTCTAATTTCAGCATATCGATAAGTAAAGCAGCCTGAAGCACTAGAACTTTTTCTGAGTCCACTAACACTTCTCCTTGGAAGAAAAGTTATGACCAACGTAGACAGCATGTTAAAAAGCAGAGACATTACTTTGCCAACAAAGGCCCATCTAGTCAAAGCTATGGTTTTATGGTTTTTCCAGTAGTCATGTATGGATGTGACAGTTGGACTATAAAGAAAGCTGAGCGCCGAAGAATCGATGCTTTTGAAGTTCGATGTTGGAGAAGACTCTTGAGAGTCCCTTGGACTGCCAGGAGATCCAACTAGTCCATCCTAAAGGAAATCAGTCCTGAATATTCATTAGAAGGACTGATGCTGAAGTTGAAACTCCAATACTTTGGCTGCCTGATGGGAAGAACTGACTCATTGGAATAGACCCTGACGCTGGGAAAGATTGAAGGCAGGAGGAGAACGGGACAAGAGAGGATGAGATGGTTGGATGGCATCACCGGCTCAATGGACATGTGTTTGAGTAGACTCTGGAAGCTGGTGATGGACAGGGAGGCCTGCTATGCTATAGTCCATGGGGTCGCAAAGAGTCAGACACAACTGAGCGACTGAGCTGTCTGAACACTTCTCTCCACCAGCACTCAGATTCTCTCCGCCAACACTCAGAATGTTTCCAAGCATTGTGTGAACCTGTAGGTCCTATAAGGAAAGAATTCTTACCTCATTAATAAAACTTAGGTTTACTGAAAGCCATTTATTGCCTGGCTAAATTGCTACCAGCTATTGCTCCCTGGTGGCTCAGAAGGTAAAGTGTCTTCTGCCTGCAATGCAGGAGACCTGGGTTTGATCCCCGGGTCAGGAAGATCCCCTGGAGAAGGAAATAACAACCCACTCCAGTACTCTTGCCTGGAAAATTCCATGGATGGAGGAGCCTGGTAGGCTACAGCCCATGGGGTCGCAAAGAGTAGGACACGACTTCACTTTCACTTTCACTGCTCTTTGGGGGATTCCCTGGTGGCTCAGCTGGTAAAGCATCAGCCTGCAATGCAGGAGACCCGGGTTCGATCTCTGGTTCAGGAAGATCCCTTGGAGAAAGAAATGGCAATCCACTCCAGTACTCTTGCCTGAAAAATTCCATGGAGGGAGGAGCCTGGTGGGCTACAGTCCATGGGGACACAAAGAGTCGGACACGACTGAGTGACTTCACTTTCACTGCTCTTTGGACCTCATAGTGTCAGCTTTTCCTTTTCACACATGTGCCTTTGATTGTTTTCCTTGAAAAAAGTCTTCAGAAGTACTTAATACCTTTGCCTGTTAGCAACACTAGTCTTTACTCTGGTCTGGTGCTTAAATAGAAACAACTTACAGCACTCTAAATGTCAGGCCCTATGCCACAAACTAGACTACATTTATCTTATAAAGAGTAAGATAATGGGAGTTTTTCAAAGGGGAAATGAAATGTATGATTAAATAGTAGGGTTTGAAAGAATAAGGATTAGGGACAATAATAGATAAGAAAAAGAAATGTGAGATTATATAATAATCAAAAGGTGAAAAATGATTAAACTGTCAATGCCAGCTTGCCTTTTTTAAAAACTTACTTTGTTTTCCATGATTATGTCACTGGAGTCAGCTCTCCAAAGGAGTTTTCTAAGTTTAGACCTAAACTCAATATATCTGTTCTCTAATGGGTTTCTCTGGTGGCTCAGAGGTTAAAGCGTCTGCCTCCAGTGTGGGAGACCTGGGTTTGATCCCTGGGTCAGGAAGATCCCTGGAGAAGGAAATGGTAACCCACTCCAGTATTTTTGTCTGGAGAATCCCATGGATGGAGAAGCCTGATAGGCTACAGTCCATGGGGTCGCAAAGAGTCAGACACTACTGAGTGACTTCACTTTCACTTTCAATGGTAACCAACATAGCTAGATAAAAAAGTGACAAATAGTTATCAAACTCAATGTGATCAGCAGTTGGGATTTAGGAAACAAAAGCTTTAAATGTTACCTTCTAGGAGCTTAAAATCTATCTGGGGGTTGGGGCAGAGTAAAAGGAGAAAATGAGGAAAAGGAAAATGCAGGAACTATTTAATGACTAACAAGAAAAGATAATGGAAGTGTAAAATCCAATTCATTAAATCAATGGTCGTGTTATCTTAGGTTTAGTTTTTGCCTCCTAGGCTTCTAATTACAAAGCATTCTTAGCTGGCAACACACACAATCTATACAGTTTCAGCTGTAGCTCAGCTGTAAAGAATCCTCCTTCAATGCAGGAGACCTGGGTTTGATCCCTGGGTTTGGAAGATCCCCTGGGGAAAGGAAAGGCTACCCACTCCAGTATTCTGGCCTGGAGAATTCCATGGACTGTATAGTTTATGGGGTCGCAAAGAGTCGGAAACGACTGAGAGACTCACTCTCACTTTCATATAGGCAGGAGGCAGATGGGTCCCCTGAAGGTAAAGCAATTGGATATTCATTCTCTATTGACTGAAACACCAAGACTAGAAAGGCATGGCGATTAAGGGAGGAGGCTGGGTCCTGCTCAGACCACATATTTCTCCTTCTCAAAGTCAGGAGACCACCCCAACCACACAGGCACAGAAAAGGCTTCTTGGAGGTCAAAGGGAAGTTATGTCAAGAAATGTTCTACCCAGACACCTTTTTGGTAGGATTCATCTTGGCTAAGAGATGTGTGCACACACATGCTGCTGTTACTGCTAAGTCGCTTCAGTCGTGTCCGACTCCGTGCGACCCCATGGACCGCAGCCCACCAGGCTTCTCCATTCATGGGATTCTCCAGGCAAGAACACTGGAGTGGGTTGCCATTTCCTTCTCCAATGCATGAAAGTGGAAAGTGAAAGTGAAGTCGCCCAGTTGTGTCTGACTCTTAGTGACCCCATGGACTGCAGCCTACCAGGCTCCTCCATCCATGGGATTTTCCCGGCAACAGTACTGGAGTGGGGTGCCATTGCCTTCTCCTAGGAGACATAGTAAATACAGACTGTGAATCAGTCAAATCAAAATGATTGGCCAAAGAAAACCCAGAAAAAAATGCTCCATAAAAGTAATTCAAACAGCCATGAGGGTGCTACTCAGCAACTCCATCTCTCTCTGAGTCTGCCCATGTGTCTATCCACACATACTATACTCTTTTCCCTCCTAATTACCACTTTACTTGCTTCATTACTTTCTGTCTTTGTGGAAATTATTTTCTGCAAAGCCAAAGGGCAAGCACCCTTGTCACTGACCACTCGTCTAGTGGCTAGGATCTGGTGCTTTCACCACTGCAACTCAGCCTCATTCCAAGCTGCATTCCAAGCCCTTGCAGCCAAGGCCACCAGAGATCAGCTTGATGATAACTGAATCTATGTGCTTGCATGCTAAGTCACTTCAATCGTGTCTGACTCCTTGTGACCCTATGGGCTATAGCCTACAAGACTCCTCCATCTGTAGGATTTTCCAGGCAAGATACTGGAGTTGCCATGCCTTCCCCCAGGGGAACTTCTCAACTCAAGGATCAAACCTGAGTCTCCTACATTGCAGGCAGATTCTTTATTGCCAAGCCACTGGGGAAGACCAATTGAATCTATATATGTAGACTAAATCTCACTCCTAAACTTTCCACTTGTGCATCTTACTTCCTATATAAGCACTCCATTTGGATGTGCTTATATTTGGATGGATTCTAACAACATGAAAATCAGCATATTCAAATCAAATTTGCCATTCCTCACAAAGATTCTTAACATTCTTCTTCTCTTACTATATTCTCTCTCTGTTTTTTTTTTTTTTTTTTTTTTTTTTTAGTGAATAACCAGAGTCACTCAAACTTGGAAACTGTCCCACTCCATTCCATATTGTTATTTTCCTTTTTAATCCATATCTTTCCATTTATTTTAATTCAATTCAATCAACATTTATTGAATGGCCATACCATGCCAGACAAAGCTGGAAACAACATGGAAGGACTTATAGTGAAGGCATATGTTTTACAAGAAATGAAAAATATAAGGACTGCTAGGAAACAGGAAGTAAAAGGTGGTAAAGAAATATGTAGCAAAGATATTTAGTGTAAACTTTGTAGTTTCTACAATAGTCACTCTCTACATTGTCACTCTCACTTAATAGCATGCATATCATTTTATTAAAAATTAGAAGCAAAATCAAGGATTCTATAGTCATACTCACTCCTTACCATCACCTTTGCATATAACTGCTGCCTTCATCTTACTGCTTTGTATGAACCACTCATTCCTGTATCTAAGGCCAGATCATTCCTGAAAACTATTCAAAGAATCTCTCTGGCAATTCTTTAATCTCCTTTATCATCATCATCTTTCTTACTAGTAGATCTTTTTCATCAAGTTATTTCCACCAACAGCCACTAAAGGATGACTAACAGACTATTTGCAGGCCAGTGGTCATAGACATGTTTGGAGAAAGGTGCTAGACATTTGTCTGCAAGTGTGCCAGTGCTGTCTTAAGGGGATTCTATTTCTCCTGTTGGATTCTGGGCAGGCTCCTGGGATTCTAAGAAGTAGAGGAAGATTAATCAACAGAAAACTTGGTATACTGGACAGCAGGATGACCATAAGTGTGGTTTGCCAGAGTCACCTTCCACAGTCTCCAGTGGACCATGTTTTGTCAGTGGACCACATTTTTCTCCACTGGAGAAGGGAATGGCAAACCACTTCAGTATTCCTGTCTTGAGAACCTCATGAACAGTATGAAAAGGCAAAAAGATAGGACACTGAAAGAGGAACTCCCCAGGTCGGTAGGTGCCCAGTATGCTACTGGAGATCAGTGGAGAAATAACTCCAGAAAGAATGAAGAGATGGAGCCAAAGCAAAAACAACACCCAGCTGTGGATGTAATTTGTGATGGAAGCAAGGTCCCATGCTGTAAAGAGCAATATTGCATAGGAACCTGGAATGTTAGGTTCACGAATCAAGGCAAATTGGAAATGGTCAAACAGGAAATGGCAAGAGTGAATGTCGACATTCTAGGAATCAGCGAACTAAAATGGACTGCAATGGTGAATTTAACTCAGATAACCATTATATCTACTACTGTGGGCAAGAATCCCTTAGAAGAAATACAGTAGCCATCATAGTCAACAAGAGTCCAAAATGCAGTACTTGGATACAGTCTCAAAAATGACAAAATGATCTCTGTTTGTCTCCAACAAACCATTCAATATCACAGTAATCCAAGTCTATGCCCTGACCAGTAATGCTGAAGAAGCTGAAGTTGAATGGTTCTATGAAGACCTACAAGATCTTCTAGAATTAACACCCAAAAAAGATGTCCTTTTCATTATAGGGGACTGGAATGCAAAAGTAGGAAGTCAAGAAACACCTGGAGTAACAGGCAAATTTGGCCTTGGAGTACAGAATGAAGCAGGGCAAGGGCTAATAGAGTTCTGCAAAGAGAATGCACTGGTCATAGCAAACACCCTCTTCCAACAACACAAGAGAAGGCTCTACACATGGACATCACCAGATGGTCAACACTGAAATCAGATCAATTATATTCTTTGCAGTCAAAGATAGACAAGCTCTATATGGTCAGCAAAAACAAGACCTGGAGTTGACTGTGGCCCAGATCATGAACCCCTTATTGCCAAATTCAGACTTAAATTGAAGAAAGTAGGGAAAACCATTAGACCATTCAGGTATGACCTAAATAAAATCCCTAACGATTATACAGTGGAAATGAGAAATAGATTTAAGGGACTAGATCTGATAGATAGAGTGCCTGATGAACTATGGACAGAGGTTCATGACATTGTACAGGAGACAGGGATCAAGACCATCCCCATGGAAAAGAAATGCAAAAAAGAAAAATGGCTGTCTGAGGAGGCTTTACAAATATCTGTGAAAAGAAGAGAAGCCAAAAGCAAAGGAGAAAAGTAAAGATATACTCATTTGAATGCAAGTTCCAAAGAATAGCAAGGAGAGATATGAAAGCCATCATCAATGATCAGTGAAAAGAAACAGAGGAAGACAATATAATGGGAAAGACTAGAGAGCTCTTCAAGAAAAATAGAGATACGAAGGGAACATTTCATGCAATGATGGGCTCAATAAAGAACAGAAATGGTATGGACCTAATAGAAGCAGAAGATATTAAGAAGAGGTGGCAAGAATACACAGAAGAACTCTACAAAAAAGATCTTCATGATGAGGTAATTACGATTATGTGATCACTCACCTAGAGCCAGACATCCTGGAATGTGAAGTCAAGTGGGCCTTAGGAAGCATCACTACGAACAAAGATAGTGGAGGTGATGGAATTCCCATTGAGCTATTTAAACACCTAAAATATGATGCTGTGATAGTGCTGCACTCAATATGCCAGCAAGTTGGAAATCTCAGCCTTGGTCACAGGACTGGAAAAGGTCAGTTTTCATTCCAAAGCTAAGAAAGGCAATGCCAAAGAATGTTCAAACTACTGCACAATTGCACTCATCTCACACACTAGCAAAGTAATGTTCAAAATTCTCCAAGCCGTGCTTCAACAATACATGAACCGTGAACTTTCAGATGTTCAAGCTGGTTTTAGAAAAGGCAGAGGGACCAGAGATCAAATTGCCAACATCTGCTGGATCATAGAAAAAGCAAGAGGGTTCCAGAAAAACACGTATTTCTGCTTTATTGACTATGCCAAAGCCTTTTACTTTTTGGATCACAATAAACTCTGGAAAATTCTGAGAGATGGGAATACCAGACCACCTGATGTGCCTCTTGAGAAATCTGTATGCAGGTCAGGAAACAGCAGTTAGAACTGGACATGGAACAACAGACTGGTTCCAAATAGGGAAAGAGTACGTCAAGGCTGTATACTGTCACCCTGCTTATTTAACTTATATGCAGAGTACATCATGAGAAATGCTGGGCTGGATGAAGCCCAAGCTGGAATCAAGATTGCTGGGAGAAATATCAATAACTTCAGATATGCAGATGATACCACCCTTATGGCAGAATGTGAAGAGGAACTAAAAAGCCTCTTGATGAAAGTGAAAGAGGAGAGTGAAAAAGTTGGCTTAAAGCTCAACATTCAGAAAACTAAGATCATGACATCCAGCCCCATCACTTTATGGCAAATAGATGGAGAAACAGTGGAAACAGTGTCAGACTTTATTTTTCTGGGCTCCAAAATCACTGAAGTTTGTGACTGCAGCCATGAAATAAAAAGACGCTTCCTCTTTGGAATAAAAGGTTTGACCAACCTAGACAGCTTATTAAAAAGCCATTACTTTGCCAACAAAGATCCATCTAGCCAAGGCTATGGTTTTTCCAGTAGTCATTTATGGATGTGAGAGTTGGACTATAAAGAAAGCTGAGCACAAAAGTGATACTTTTGAACTGTGGGGTTGGAGAAGACTCTTGAGAGTCCCTTGGACTGCAAGGAAATCCAACCAGTCCATCCTAAAGGAGATCAATCCTGATTGTTCATTGGAAGGACTTATGTTGAAGCTGAAACTCCAGTACTTTGGCCACCTGATGTGAAGAGCTGACTCATTGGGAAAGACCCTGATGCTGGGAAAGATTGCAGGCAGGGGGAGAAGGGGACGGAAAATGATGAGATAGTTGGGTGGTATGACTCACTCAATGGACATGAGTTTGAGTAAACTCTGGGAGTTGGTGATGGACAGGAAGGCCTGGCATGCTGCAATCCATGGGGTCGGAAATATTTGGACACTACTAAGCGACAGAACTGAACTGAACCAGATACACAGAGCCATGCATGTCAGAAGGTAAAGTGCTTCAGAGTCCTTGGGGAATCAATTGGTAGTGCTTGGGAATTGGGACCTCTGAAGGACTGAAAGGCTCTAGTACCAGATAAGCAAATAAATGCAGGAGGCAGAGAAGGAGAACCCTTTCTCTTTCAGGCATTAAATCTTTCTTTACTAGATGGTCTGGGAGCTCTGGGGTGGAGCTCTGGGTTAATCTGCTCACACAGGGATGTTTTGAAACTCAGGACAGCAGCTAAACTATATATCTCAGTATTCTGACAAACAGAACCACTTTCCGGTGCATAATGAGTGTGTATCAGTACTGCCTATCTCTATTATTCTGTGGATTTACTTATTCATATTTGCTTACATTTTCCTTCTCCCACAATAGAAGACAGCTTCCTTAAGCTTTGGTAAAATACTATCCTCCACGATACCTTAAAGTGTGCCTGATACTTCATATGTTCTTAACATATAAATTTTCAAAGAAATGAATTGGTAAATGCTTTCTTGAGGAATGTCATTTAAGACTTGAAAATGAAGAAACATTAGCCAGGAAAAATAAATAGAGATTGAGTGACAATTGCTGGAAGTGAGAATATACATGTGAAGTTTTAGAAGTAGAAAAAGTGTTATGTATTTGGGACTCAAAAGAAACTCATGTCTGGAGTTTAATAAAAGTAAGAGATTGGTCATTAACATATCATGGGATATTGTAAATACTGTAAAAGATATTGGACTTTATTATAGCTAAGTGGAACTCATAAATGAGCTGTCATCAGGAATTGCAATATTAAATCTGTACTATAAATATTCTTTGTATGGGAAGCACTGAGAAGAATGGACTAACCTGGTGCATAAATGAGTGAAAGAAGAAAAAGAAACAAGATCATGATTTCTTGTCTTGTGTGGTAGCAGCGAAAGTGGAAAGAATTGAATAGTTTTGATAGTTATTTAAGAAATTAAAAAGATCGCTTGGATGTGAGTGTGGATGAGAAGTGAGGAAGAAAATATTTGAGCAGCTACATGAAAAAAAATGGTGTCATTAACTGCCATAAAAGATTGGATATTGGACATCCATGAGGAGGAAATTTGACTAAGTTATGGATATTTTGAGTCTGAGATTCATTTTGGAATCTCAGTAAATTTGGACAGTAAAGTAGTAAAGAATGCAATTATATATATAGATAGAAAATTCAAGAAAGAACAGAGCTGGAAGTTTATATTTGAGAGTTATCAGCATATAGAAGATGAAATTCTAAAAATGATTAGAAGGAGAAGATAATAAAGCTTAGGAAGAACCATAAAGGATTTTAATTTTATTTTTTAATTTTAAGACTTTTTTGATTAGTTAATAATCATGAAAATTTAGTATTGGCATATTGATGGACAAATAGATCAGTGGTATAGAAGATAATGTCTAAATATGATGAGATTCATAGTCAATTGATTTTTTTCTTTTTTACAGTTTGAATATGATACGTCTAGTAGCATGTCTGGGGATGGTTTGTGTGAGTTGGGGGAGACATGTGCATACTTGCATGTATTTATCCTGCTTAGTGATTTTTGACTCTGCGGTTTGGTGTTTGTCATTAATTTGGGAAAATTTTTAGCTGTTACTTGTTTTCTCCAGCTTTACTGAGGTATGACTGACAAATAAAAATCGTTTATATTTAGGGTGTACAATGTGCTATCTTTCTTTAAGAAGAACAGTGTCATGATTTAATATACATATACACTGTGCATGTGTGCTCAGTTACTTAGGCATGTTTGACTATAGACCCCATGGACTATAGCCTTCCAGGCTCCTCTGTCCATAGAACTTTCCAGGAAAGAATAGTTGAGTGGGTTGCCATTTCTTTCTCCAGAGGACCTTCCCAACCCAGGGATCAAACTCGGGTCTTTTGCATCTTTTGTGGGGGATTCTTTACCAACAGTGCCACCTGGGAAGCCCTGTAAGTTAATTAATATATCCATCACCTCACACAGTTACCTTGTGTGTGTGTGTGTGTGTGTGTGTGTGTGTGTGTGTGTGTGTGTGTAGTGAGAACATTTAAGATCTATTCTTTCTGGAAATTTCAAATATACAGTACACTATTATTAATTATAAACATCATGCTGTACTTAAGTCTTTAGAATGTATTTATCTTATAACTGCAAGTTTGCTTGCTTTGACTAAGATCTCCCCATTTCCCCCACCGCTGGCATTTGCCATTCTACTCTCTGTTCTATGAGTCTGACCTTTTCAGATTCTATGTAAAAGTGAAATCATAAAGTATTTATCCTTCTATGTGGCTTATTTCACTTAGCGTAATGTATTCAAGCTTCAACCATGTTGTTGTAAATGATGAGATTTCCTTCTTATTTACAGTTGAGTAATATTCCTGTATCTCCATCTGTATCATTTTTTCTTTATCCACTCATCCATTGATAGATATTTAGTTTGTTCCCATGTTTAAACTACTGTGAATAATGTTAAAATGTATGGAGGTTAAAAAAGTGAACTACTATATGATTTAGCAATTCCACTTTATGGTATATATCAGAAAAAAATAAAAACACTAGCTTCAAAAGATATATATGCACACACGTTCATTGAAGCATTATTTACAATAATCAAGATATGAAAATGACCTAAGTGTCCACTGATGGACAAATGGTAAAAGAAACAGCTGTGTGTATACATGTATGCCTTTAACTATATACATATATATATATATAAATACATGTATATACACATACACATATATATGTATATAATAGGATATTGCTCAGATTTAATAAAGAATGAAATCTTGCTATTTGCATCAACATACATGGGCCCTGAGGGCATTATACTAACTGAAATAAGAACAAGCTCATAGATGCCATGAAACAATTGGTGGTTGCCAGCGGTGAGTGGGAGAAATGGATAAACATTTTTTAGCTTAAATAAATTGAAAAAAATTTAGAATAGATAAAAGACCTAAATAAATATTTCTTTGAAGAAGTTATCTGGATGGTCAACAGGTACATGAAAATGTGCTCAATATCATTCAGTTCAGTTCAGTTCAGTTCAGTCGCTCAGTCATGTCTGACTCTTTGCGACCCCATGAATCGCAGCACGCCAGGCCTCCCTGTCCATCACCAACTCCCGGAGTTCACTCAGACTCACATCCATCGAGTCAGTGATGCCATCCAGCCATCTCATCCTCTGTCATTCCCTTCTCCTCCTGCCCCCAATCCCTCCCAGCATCAGAGTCTTTTCCAGTGAGTCAACTCTTCGCATGAGGTGGCCAAAGTACTGGTGTTTCAGCTTTAGCAGCATTTCTTCCAAAGAATTAATCATCAGAAAAATGCAATCAAAATAATGGTGAGGTATCATATCACATCTCTCAGGCTGGCTGTGATCAGAAAGATAAGAAATAAATGTAGAGAAAATGGAACTGTTGTGCACTATAGGTAGAGATATAGATTGGGACAGACATGGGAGAAAAGAGTATGGCATTTCCTGGGAAATTAAAAATAGAATTACAATATGATCCAGTAATTCTACCTCTGAATATATAGCAAAAGAAATGTGATTACCAGCACAAAAAGATATCTGCACCTTCAAAAAAAAAAAAAAAGATAATATTTAAGCGTTAGATATACACAAGTACTTTGATGAATACAGTTTATGAAATAACATCTGAAAGAAGTTGAATAAAGATTAAGTCTGTTGATAAATAGAGTTATGATAACTAGATGGCCATATAGCAGAAGAAAAAATTTGACATTATAGATTACACCGAACACCAGGGTAGGACTCAAATACATCAAAGATATGTGAAATAAAGAGAAAACGATTCATACAAGTACAAACAATCTGAATCTAACACAAGCTGGTCAACATATTTTCAGATAGAGGGAGCCTTATTTCCATTATACTAAATGGAAATAATAATAATACAATAGGTCCATCTAAAACCTCCAGCTAATTTCCCCAGATGTCAATGAACACTCTGAAACAGCAATAGGACAATCCCCTGTGGGCTTTTGCATAACATAAAGCATTTAAAACATCAATTACCTAATAATTTAATACTTAATGAATTTATTAACTAGTAGGTTTGTGTTCTGCATGCAGTGATTTCTATGATGTTCAATACAAATTATGCTTTGTTTCTATATTGCAATGAACATAAGCTGTTATATAAATAAACTCCATTAAATATTTTGTTTCAAACATAAAAAAATTTGGAAAATACTTAGCAAAATAAACAGAAATGACAATTTCAAGAACATGGCATTTGCCACTTGAAATGCTCAAGGGAGATTTCACAGCAAGAAAGACATAGAATCTATAGGAACTGTTCAAGTGGTGGTGAGTACAGGTTAGTGAGAGTTAGAACCTGTAAACATTTCAGAAAGGAGGTTGATGCTACAGAGACTGCAGCTAAGACAGTATGATAATACAATCTGCATTTTCTACCAAATGCTCAGCAGTTACTTTAATGTTTTTGCTGTGACACATATGTAAATTCATCATAGCAAATTTTTGATTCAGATGGTTTGAGGTAAAAAAATAAAAATACCAAATTTGAAACAGTAAAAGTAAAAAATATATATTAAAAGTTGCAAAACAAAAATACCATAAAGATGAGTGAAAAAGTCAGAGAACAATAAACACTGAGTGATATCACTTATATATGGAACTCAAAACTACAACAAACTAGTGAGTAGATAACAAAACTGAAGCAGACTCACAAATATGGAGGACATGGGGTTACCAGTGAGGAGAGAGGAAGGGGCAATAAGGGAAGGGAGAGTGGGAGGTACAAACTATTGGGTGTAAGACAGACTCACGGATGCATTACACATGGAGTAGGAAATGGCAGTCCGCTAAAATGTCTTGCCTGGAAAATTCCCTGGATAGAGGATTCTGGTGGGCTATAGTCCATGGGGTTACAGAGTTGGCCATGACTAAGCATGCAGGCACCATGTATTATATAACAAAGGGCTATAGCCAATATTTTGTAATAACTGTAAATAGAAAGCAACACAAACGGCAAAAAATCAAATCTTTCATAAGCAAAATGATATATAGTTATACCCACATAAAAAGAAGTCCTACCTCCCTCAGATAAAAACTACATATTAAAACTATACTGAGATATAACATTCTTCATATATCAAATTGGTTAAAATCCAAATATTTGTTGGTAAAACTGTGAGAATACTCTTCCACATATTATTATTGTTATAAAACTATGCAGAAGAGTATTGGTTATATTGATCAAAATTACTACTACACATACTCTTTGGCATAGCAACCCCATTTTGAGGAATCTAATTGGGATTCATATATATATATATGAAATATGAAATGATATACGTGCTAGGTTATTTACTGTGGCATTGTTCATACCAGCAAACATTGAAAGCAACTTACATACCCAGCTGAAGAAACTGGTGGTTTTAGATAGCAGATCTATGCAATCCCCCAAAATAATGTACTAATATAAAAAGAAGTCCAGAATATATTGCAAACTTAAGAAAGCAAAGCAAAGTACAGAATTGTGCATATCACATACTAACTTTTAGAAAAGTTAGGGGGAAATAATACACATGCTGCTGCTGCTGCTGCTAAGTCGCTTCAGTCGTGTTCGACTCCGTGCAACCCCATAGATGGCAGCCCACCAGGCTCCCCCGTCCCTGGGATTCTCCAGGCAAGAACACTGGAGTGGGTTGCCATTTCTTTCTCCAATGCATGAAAGTGAAAAGTGAAAGGGAAGTCGCTTAGTTGTGTCCGACTCTTAGTGACCTCATGGACTGTAGCCTACCAGGCTCCTCTGTCCATGGGATTTGCCAGGCAAGAGTACTGGAGTGGGGTGCCATTGCCTTCTCCACGCACATGCTATTATGTTTAAATTAACAAAACACAGGCTTTCATAAGGATTGTCAGTAGTCTAATAAAAATAAGAAAAAGGAAAAAATGTAGTGGAAGGACAGCAATGAAAACAAGACTTCTCTGTGTATGTCTTTTGTATACAGTTTTAACTTTAATTATGTGTGTGCGTGCATGTATGTTAAGTCACTTCAGTTGTGTCCGACTCTTTGCTACGCTGTGGCCCATAGACTGCCAGGTTCTTCTGTCTGTGGTATTCTCCAGGCAAGAACCTTAGAGTGGCTTGCCATGCCCTCTTCCAGTTAATCCTGTGTGTATACTAATTATTTTTAAATCTTATAGATGAAAAACAAAAGAAACAGATGAATCTAACCTTATAATAACTCAGCACTACAAACACAGAAAAAATATCTACTTAAGGGAAGCTAGAATACAATATATTGAATACAATTAATAGTGGAACACATGTTAATTAAATATATTAACTAAATAAATAAATCCAAACTTTATTTTACAAATAAAGCAAATAAAAAGAGATCAAATGACAAATCAAGAATTTTAAAGAAAAGCTCTAAAATGTTTAAATTGAACGGAAAATATAAATTTATTTAATAAATACAAAAGCTTGCCACTTTAGTAAAATTGCCTGGAAGTTTTACATTAGTCATAACAATAAGCATCTCTGGCAGAGTGTCTTATCTAATTACACTCCCTGTTGAAATTTTGACCCTATTTTTCTCAACATTAATGAAAGTTTATTTTTTTTCTATTGCCAAGATGTAAAATACTAAATATGGCTTCATTACTGACTTAATAAATGTTTTTTTCTGGAAGAAAACACTTTAAAAAAAATACTAAGGATATACTATGAACATTTTACTCATGGTAATTTTTTTGTCCTCAAAACTGTAGTTATTAAAAATGATGTATGGTTTTCAAACTGTGTTATTGTTTTTCATTTTTAAATTCAATGTGATCTCTATAAAGATAACTATGTCATTTAGTCTTCAGCTGATCTCTACTTTGTTTATTTTTGAGAATAGATGATGAGGCTTTTTTAATAGGAAGTCAATTCATTTTTCAATAAAACAAGTGTTCTGACATCTTGAGTAGAAGCAGACTTTTCCAATTAAATGACAATGATAGAACCATGACCATCTTTATTTAAAACCATCCTTAAATCCATGTAGTCAATCCTCATTTAAAAGGAAAAGAGGAAGTTACACTGACTTGAGGTTAAGTGACATTGATACTGTGTATGCTGCTGCTACTGCTAAGTCGCTCAGTCGTGTCCGACTCTGTGCGACCCCACGGACTACAGCCTACCAGGCTTCTCCGTCCCTGGGATTCTCCAGGCAAGAACACTGGAGTGAGTTGCCATTTCCTTTTCCAGATACTGTCTATACCTTGGTTAAAAAAATCTTATTTGGTGATTCTCTGATACATTGGCAAACAGAGTTCCTAACACTGGGAGGTAAAGTACTGCTTTATGCTGGGTATATGAATAAGATCATGAATAAAAAAGTGACTCTGAAGCAACCTAAATGCCCACTGATAGAGGAATGGATAAATAAGATGTAGTACATACATGCAATGGAATATTACTCAGCCATAAAAACGAATAAAATAATGTCATTTGCAACAACATGGATTGACCTAGAGATGGTTATACTAAGTGTAGTAAGTCAGACAGAAAAAGACAAATACAAGGTATTGTTTATATGTGGGATCTAAAAAAGAATGGTACAAATGAACTTCTATACAAAATAGAAATAGACTCATAGAGGTAGAAAACAAACTTTTGGTTATGGGGTGGAGAAGCGGTGGGTAAGGAGAGGGATAAATCTGGAAATTGGAATTGACATATACACTGCTGCTGCTGCTGCTGCTGCTAAGTCGCTTCATTCGTGTCCGACTCTGTGCGACCCCATAGACGGCAGCCCACCAGGCCCCGTCGTCCCTGGGATTCTCCAGGCAAGAACACTGGGGTGGGTTGCCATTTCCTCCTCCAATGCATTAAAGTGAAAAGTGAAAGTGAAGTCTCTCAGTCGTGTCCAACTCTTAGCAACCCCATGGACTGCAGCCTACCAGGCTCCTCTATCCATGGGATTTTCCAGGCAAGAGTACTGGAGTGGGGTGCCATTGCCTTCTCCCACACTACTATATATAAAATGGATAACTAATAAGGACCTAGTGTGTAGCACAGGGAATTCTCAGTACTCTATAATGACCTATATTAGAAAATAATCTAAAGAAGAGTAGATATGTGTATAACTGATTCACTCTGCTCCACAGTAGAACTAACACAATATTATAAAACAACCTAACAACAATAATTTTTTTGAAGTGTCTACCAAAATATGTCCTCTCATTCTGCCGAAATTTCAAACTATTAGAATATTAAGAAAAAGCTGTTTACTACTTTATATAATCCTTGATAATGTCAATTTCACAACAAATGAAAGTCAACTTTAGGTATTTAATCTGTTAAAACATCATACATTTTGTAAATTTTGAAAATAAATTAAGGGAAGTGGTCTTATTAGCTATACCAAAGTGTCATGTATCATTCTTTTGTGAATTTATTAAAGAAATATTTATTAACTACTCATTTTTCCCAGGGATTAAAGCAAAATACACAAAGTTTCTGTACTTGTGGAACTTAAACTCTTTGGGAGGAGAAAATTAATGAACAGATAACCCTGATGCGAAGAACTGACTCAATTGAAAAGACCCTGATGCTGGGAAAGATTGAACACAGGAGGAGAAGGGGATGACAGGATGAGATGGGTAGATGGCATCACCGAATCTATGGACATGAGTCTGAGTAAGCTCCGGAAGTTGGTGATGCACAGGGATGCCTGATGTGTTGTAGTCCATGGGGTTGCAAAGAGTTGGACACGACTGAATGACTGAACTGAACTGAGGCAAACCAATTTATATCTAGTGATGGTAAAAATGGAAAATAATAAGTTCAGATAAAAAAGCATTTAATGACTGTGTGGTGAGGCACTGAAGTATTTGATAAGGCCTCTTGGCTTAGACCTGCAATGCAGGAGACCCTGGTTCAATTCCTGAGTTGGGAAGATCCCCTGGAGAAGGGATAAGCTACCCACGCCAGTATTCTAGGGCTTCCTTGGTGGCTCAGTCAGTAAAGAGTCCACCTGAAATGTGGGAGACCTGGGTTCCATCCCTGGGTAGGGAATATCCCCTGGTTAACGTTTAAATTAAGTAAGGGAGCTCAGGTGTGCAGATAAGGAATGGCTGTTTCAGATCCAAGAAAGAGCTTATTAATATCAATATATTTGAAGATCCTCAAGAAGTCAGAGCGGTTAGTCCAGTATGAATTGGAGAGAGTGTGAGAGTTGAGATCAGAAATATCCTTTGGGACCATATTAACCAGTGTCTTCAAGGCCATGGTACCAAGTTTGGATTTTGGATTTTTTAATTCCCAGCTTGATAAGTCCAAGATTTCCTTTTGAAACAAATACAGCATTATAAAACATAAACCAATTAAAAAAAATTTCTTCTAGAAACAGATAGTTAGAAAAAGCAGAAGATTTTAGACTCAATTTCTTCTTTTGAAACTCACTACTGATATGAGGACTAACTGTATAGTAAATTCTGACCTAGGCAATTTTAGTACAATAATGTTAGTTAATGAAGAAAATTACATCCCAATCCACAATTTATTGTTTATAAAACCATTAGTTCATGTAAACTTGCAAGGGAAAAATGTATCTGTATAGTCCATTCCTACCCAAGGAAGTTCCTTAACTATACTAGAGAATTGCTTCTAGGATTAGGCTCATTTTACTAATATAGGCATTAGATTTTGAACTCACCAAGAAATCTACAAGTAAAACCTCATAGCAGGTACAGCTGCAGGTGGGAATGAAACTTTCCAAATAGCCTCTGAATCTGCCAGTGAAGAAGATCTTATGTCATCTAGCAAGTATTTCTAGTGGACAGGAATCACTTTGGGGTAAAAAATTCTCTTTTATATACAGAGTCAGAAAAAATGCTATTAAGGTTTTGTTGTTGTTGTTTTCAGTTCAAAAAAATGGCAGATCTGTTTTTTCCTTTTGAAAGAACTCTAAAGATGTTTCTTTAAAATAAATTCAAATTGTTATCTGATGACTTTTGCTGAAATAGATCTGCAATACATTTGTAATTAGTGGATAATGTATATGTCCAGTGATTTAACTAGCAATCTCACGGCTGGGCATACACACTGAAGAAACCAGAATTGAAAGAGACACATGTACCCCAATGTTCATTGCAGCACTGTTTATAATAGCCAGAACATGGAAGCAACTTAGATGTCCATCAGCAGATGAATGGATAAGAAAGCTGTGGTACATATACACAATGGAGTATTATTCAGCCATTAAAAAGAATGCATTTGAGTCAGTTCTAATGAGGTGGATGAAACTGGAGCCTATTATACAGAGTGAAGTAAGCCAGAAAGGAAAACATCAATACAGTATACTAATGCATATATATGGAATTTAGAAAGATGGTAACAATAACCCTGTATACGAAACAGCAAAAGAGACACAGATGTATAGAACAGTCTTTTGGACTCTGTGGGAGAGGGAGAGGGTGGGATGATTTGGGAGAATGGCACTGAAACATGTATAATATCATATATGAAACTAGTCGCCAGTCCAGGTTTGATGCACGATACTGGATGCTTGGGGCTGGTGCACTGGGACGACCCAGAGGGATGGTACGGGGAGGGAGGAGGGAGGAGGGTTCAGGGATGGGGAACACGTGTATACCTGTGGCTGATTCATGTTGATATATGGCAAAACCAATATGATATTGTAAAGTTAAAAAATAAAATAAAATAAAAAAAATTTTTAAAAAGGAAAAAAAAAATTTAATGGCATGTGCCTGAAGTGTGTTGTCACCCAGCCTGAGACATTGTGTAGAGTTACAATTCTCCTAAGATGCAAATCATCATCACAAGAAAGATTAAGCAAAGCAAATAAATGGAGGAAAGTCCTTCCACGTTTTATACAGGGAAAAAAATAAAGAATATTGTAAAGCAGTGCTCTTTGAGAACAAAGTTTCTTCCTGACCACTCACTGACTTTAACCAGTGTGTGGTGTCAGACAAGGTAGTAGGATAAAGGTCACGTGTGCACCAGGATTTTGGCAGATTTAAAAAAAAATCACACTCCCAAAGATGTGCTGTTAACTTTTACCTCTGCCCTTTTTTAGAATCACACATTTGAATTACCATGGTCTATTACAGTTTGAATACTGCTGGCTTTGCTCCATCTTGTTGCTCTTGAACAGCAAAGAAGGTATTATTAATGCAAAAATTTGAGAGGAATTGCTTCCCCAGCTCCTGCCCTTCCTTCATGATTCCCTTTGGCTCTTTGGGTCTATGTTAGTACAACCCCCTCACACCTGCCATACACACACAGCATCAATATGGGATATTATTGCTGTTAATTTATATAAGCTATTGAAGAAATGATGTCTATTAAATATATCATCATGGAACTATTTTGAATGATTATAGAAACACAAATCCTTAATATGCTTATTAAATCTAAGATGTTGGAACACATTTTAAGTAGTTGGCAGTAATAGTGGTAAACTGCAAGGCAAAATAGACAACTATGAATTAGAGTTACGAGAAAAATCTGCCTATACATAAAATCACTCTTTTTATTTAAAAAAATAGAAAGAAAAAAGGGGGGAAGTTCTACAGGTGTAGGAGCATAATAAAAATATGTTTAAATAGAAGTGATGAATTCTGGGAACCTTAAGGATCTCTTAGAAACCTTAGGCTGAGTTCTCATCTCTTCTGGGCTCTAAGAATCTACCAATTTTGGTCATCTTTCTGGGAACAAACTCTGAAAGGAAAAAACAACTCGTATTAATTGTTCACAGAATTTATAAAGACAACCCTGAGTATTTCAATCTCCTGAAAGTGTTTTAAAATTTGAAACCTTGTTAGATTATAGAAGACATTTATCATTCAGATTATAAAGTTTTAAAAGGAGTTCAAATTTGGTCCATTAATTTTTATATCTAATAGTGTAGTATCATTCAGCATCACATAAAAATAATGTTAGGAGAGCCTTAAGGTGTATAGCATGAGCTTAGTAAATAAAATAGAAAATGGAAAAATAGGTCACTGGGGCTTAGTGTAGAACTTAGAGTATAATCTATTTTATTGTGATTAAAGAAGTATGATAGGGATAAGAAAGGTGATAAAGGAGAGAGGACAGTCTCGATAAAGAAAAAATTTCAGCTTATAAACTTGTATTCTTGATGAGCAAAAATAATGCCAGTTGGAAACATACAAAAGTCATTTTGAATGTTACTGAAATCCAGGTGCTAGTGATTTTCTTTCTAAAAATTCACTCCATATGTGCAATGGTTTACGGTACTCAATACCCAAGGACATCTCTCAGAAAAGGAAGAAATAAAACTTATTACCTAAGTTGAATATACTAATTTTAAGTAAACCATTCTTATTTAGCATACAACATGTTTTAAATGCTTTAATTTTGCTTTCTGGAAAATATTTGAATTTCATAGTTATTTACTTATAATTATTTCACTATTTGAATCACATGAAACACATTCACAGTGGACATAGACTTCAGTTATTTGCACAGCTCAGAGAGAAAGACAGTGCCTCTCTCTTATATATGCAGTGAAGAGTCAAGTGAGTAACAGGCAGGTTCCTTACCACTAGTGCCGCCTAAACTCCATCTGTTCAACATGAGAAGAACAAGTCTGTACTGAGTGTTGCTGGGGATTTTTAGGTCCCTGACAGAGAATTTTTCTGAGTCCTCCTTCATAGAAAATGAAAGAATGCCCAACTCATTGTTTGTTATGGCTCTAAAATCTCCCTCCATAAAACCAAAACACAAGCAAAAAAAGACTTTGAAGGGAATTACACAGGAGAAGCAAGTGATTGAACATTTTGGCAGAGGCTTTATATATTGAAACAAAGAAAAACCATTTTTTTTTAAAATTTGTAGGCTGCTTGAATATACAGAGTTTATGCTGTATACCATTTTTTTCCCAAGCAGTAAAACATGAAGATTATTTTAATAATTTTCTGGCAAATGACACTTGTATTTTATTGTAATAAAAATTTGTATATTAAAATAATATTATGACAAATCAACGTCTTAAGTGCTCTTGGGATTTTTTTTTAATTTTCAAAAATAAATAAATTTTTAAAAATGCAAAAAAATAAAAAAATAAAGAGATTGTCTTTAAAAAATAAAATAAAATGATTTTTAAATCTAAAAAAAAAAAAATGCCATATGTGGTAGTAGTAGTTCTGTGTATAGACAGTCTTCTGTGTATGTTCATATGCATTATCTCATTTAATCAATACAGTTATCAGATAAGGGTGGTATTGATGTATTTAATTTTCAAACCCAGTTAAGAGAGGAGTGAAATGATTTACCCAAGATCCCAGAAAAGATAAAGAATATTGTTAATACTAATTTTCAGCAACAGTGAACTGGTATATATTTAACAACCAGGTCTGGCTGTGAGAGGTGGGAGGGATGAGTCAAGAGGGCTGTCAATTGATGAAAATTGATAGTTCTCATGGTGTAAGTATGCCTACCATGACAGATTTCAAACTACCTACATGATGTCACTGAATAAAGAATTTGGAAAGGCAATTTACCATCAAAGCATTATATAGTATTTACATCATAAAGATGCAATAGACACAAATAGTATCAAGAATATAGAAAATGGTAAAATATAGTGAAAAATTATTTTCAGGTGTTTGTTAGTTTTTTAATATAATCATTTAATTGTAAGTTTATATAGTTTAATTTTTAACTATGCATGAATTTAATAATCAGGTACCAAAACTTTTGAAAATTTAATGAAAAAACTCTCAAAAATAAGTATGAGCTGAATTTAGACCATCAGACCAACACAATGCAGAAGTCTCTTTACAGATCCCAATTCCTTTCATGATGTGACAGTTCTTTGATAAAAATGTATTGTGATAGAGTAGAACATAGAGAAAAGACCTTGGCATTAACAGACCTCACTTGAACCTGGCTGCATCGTCAGCCGACTTGTGATCAAAGGCAAATTATTTCACCTTTCTGGTTCCTAACAGTTTCTTTCGGTTGAATAAGAAGTTTCAAGTTCCTGGCTTCAAAAGTTTGAAGCAATTTAAAATTTGTTTGCTATCCTCAGAACATTTTCTATGTATGTTAAAAGAGAAATACTCTGGTTAAAGTGGAAAGTGGGGCTGGGGAATTTTTAATATATCTGGTACACTATGTGCTCCTTAGGATGCTCCAAGGAACTCCTAATTTCAAAGATTTCCTGCTATCATATTCTATAATAGAATATGTTTGGTTAAAACAATTATACACCGTGATGGATGTTATACTTAAAGGTCTATTTTAAACCACCTCTAAAGTAATGTACTTATGATTTACTATTCTGTCTTAATTGCCCTTAATATTCTAAACCAAAGCCAAACATTCTAAACCAAATAAAAACCCTTAAAGCTAACATTTTTTTTCCAACCAGAACACTTGATTTTGACTCCACTCTGCTTCTCTCCTCTGCTTTCCATCTCAGTGAACAGTTACCATTCACTGTTTCTATGGATAAAAATATTGGTGTCATCCTTAACTCCTCTATTATTATCACTCTTGACCTCCAATTTGATTAGAGAAAGTTGATTTGATACCATGCTCAGTTTTTCATTCATTTATTTAAAACAAAAAGTTTCTGGCCAGCTATGATGTGCCAAGTAGAGGTCTAGGTTTTACCAATAAACAATGAACAAAATAAAAACCTTGCTTCCAGGAAACTTTTATTTATGGTACAGGAAGACAGAAAATCGCAGAAGGCAGATGTTTCCTAACATCTTACAGAAAAACCCAAACAAACTTTTTGGCCAACCCATTAAATGAAAAGCAAATGGAGGAGGGCTTCCCAAGTGCTGCAGTGGTAAACAGATCTACCTGCAATGCAGGAAACCTGGGGGAAGTGGCTGGAAACTGATAGGAAGAAGTGGTAGTTTCCTCTCCCGAGGTAAGATGAGAGCAGAGATTTGAGTGGAAACTTTGTCCCAAGGCTCAGGGCTAAGGACTGGAGGTGGGGCCATTCTTGGTATTTTTGAGGAGCAGCAAGGAAGCTGGTGCATTTGGGCAAAACTCAATAGGAGAGGTGGAAGTTCCAGCCATGCAGACTATGATAAGAATATAGAAGATAAGAACTTTGTTTATTTCAATTCTTTTGTTGTTGTTCAGTTGCCAAGTCATGTCCAACTCTGTGATCGCATGGACTGTAGCACTCCAGGCTCCCCTGTCCTTCACTATTGCCTGGAGTTTGCTCAAATTCGTGTCCATTGAATCAGTGATGCCAACGAACCATCTCATCCTCTGTCATGCCCTTCTCTTTCTGCCTTCAATCATTCCCAGCATCAGCATCCCTTCCAATGAGTTTGCTCTTCTCATCAGATAGCCAATGGACTGGAGCTTCAGCTTCAACATCAGTCCTTCCAAAGAATATTCAGAACTGATTTCCCTTAGGATTGACTGGTTTGATCTCCTTGTAATCCAAGAGACTCTCAAGAGTCTTCTCCAACACCATAATTCTAAAGCATCAATTCTTTGGTACTCAATTTTCTTTATGATCCAACTCTCACATCTGTAATAACTACTGGAAACACCATAGCTTTGACTATATGGACCTTTGTCAGCAAAGTGATATCTCTGCTTTTTAATGCACTGTCTAGGTTTGTCATAGTTTTTCTTCCAAGGAGCAAGCGTCTTTTAATTTCATGGCTGCGGTCACCATCCACAATGATTTTGGATCTCAAGAAAATAAAATCTGCCACTATTTCCACTTTTTCCCCATCTGTTTGTCATGTGATGGGACAGGATGCCATGATCTTAGTTTTTTGAATGTTGAGTTTTAACCCAGCTTTTTCACTGTCTTTCACCTTCATCAGGAGGCTCTTCAGTTTCACTTTAGTTTCTACTATTAGTTTGGTATTATCTGAACATCTGAGGTCATTGACATTTCTCCCAGCAATCTTGATTCCAGCTTGTGATTTATCTATTCATTCATTCATTCAGCCTGGAATTTTGCATGACATACTTTGCATAGACGTTAAATAAGGAGAGTGACAGTATAGAGCCTTGATGTACTCCTTTCCCAATTTTGAACTAGTCTGTTGTTCCATGTCCAGTTGCTTCTTGACCTGCATACAAGTTTCTCAAGAGGTAGGTAAGGTGGTCTGGTATTCCCTTCTGTTTAAGAATTTTCCAAAGTTTGCTATGATACACACAGTCAAATGCTTTAGCATTGCCAATGAAGCAGAAGTAGATGCTTTTCCGGAGTATTCATGTTTTTTTCTATGATCCAACAGATGTTGGTAATTTGATCCCTGGTTCCTCTGCCTTTTCTAAATCCAGTATGTACATCTGGAAGTTCTCAGTTCATGTACTATTGAAGCCTAGGATGAAGGATTTTGAGCATTACCTTGATAGCATGTGACTTGAGCGCAATTGTACAGTAGTTTGAACATTCTTGGTCTTTGCCCTTTTTTAGGATTGGATTGAAAACTCATTTTCCAGTCCTGTAGCCATTGTTGAGTTTTCCAAATTTGCTGGCATAGTGAGTGTAGCATTTTAGCAGCAGCATCTTTTAGGATTTGAAATAGCTCAGCTGGAATTCCATTACTTCCACTAGCTCTGTTCATAGTAATGCTTTTTAAGGCTCACTTGACTTCACACTTCAGGATATCTGGCTCTAACTGAGTGACCATACCATAATGTACAGTTCTGTGTATTCTTGCCACCTCTTCTGCTTCTGTTAGGTCCTTGTCATTTCTGTTCTTTGTTGTGCTCATCTTTCATGTAATATTCCCTTGGTATCTCCAATTTTCTTGAAGAGATCTCTAGTCTTTTCCATTCATTGTTTTCCTCTATTTCTTTGCATTGTTCACTTAAAAAGGTTCTCTTATCTCTTCTTGATATTCTCTGAAACTCTCCATTCAGTAGGGTGTATCTTTATCCTTTGCCTTTCACTTCTCTTCTTTTCTCAGCTATTTGCAAGTTCTATTTAGACAACCACTTTGCCTTCTTGCATTTTTTTTTTCCTTGGGGATGGTTTTGGTCACCACCTCCTGTACATTGTTATGAACCTCTTCCATAGTTCTTCAGGCACTCTGTCTTTCCGATCTAATATCTTGAATCTATTTTTCACCTCCACTGTATAATCATAAGGGATTTGATTCACATCATACTCAAATGGACTAGTGGCTTTCCCCACTTCCTTCAATTTAAGTCTGAATTTTGGAATAAGGAACTCATGATCTGAGCCATAGACAGATCCAGGTCTTATTTTGCTGACTGTATAGATCTTCTCCACCTTCTTCTACAAAGAATATAATTAATCTGATTTTAGTATTGACCATCTGGTGATGTTCATGTGTAGAGTCATCTCCTGTTGTTGGAAAGAGATCTTAAACAGTGGTGTTGGCTTGAGTTATTTTTGTAAAGGATTACTCTGGTTGATGAGTAAATACAGATTGACAGGAAGGAGAAAGAAGGCTTTATAGCAGTAAGTTAGACAAAACTATGTGGTTGCTGAAAAGATTTGGCAATGCAAGCAAGAGTGGTATCTTTAACCAGTGTGGGAGCAGTGATGATACTGAGAAATGATCAGTTTCTAATTTTATATTTAAAAGTATACCCTACATCAGCAGGTCTTGACTGGGACCCTAACTTTATTTTGTCATACACTTTTCCTTGCTTCCTTTGATTCATTCACACTGGACTCCTTGCTTTTTCACAAACTTTCCCAAGAACTTAGCTGTTTCAAGCTCTTTGAACTTGATATTTTCTCTTTCTGGAAAGCTGGTTTCCCCAAAGTCTAGTGGCTTGCTCTCCTTTGCTCCATTTAAGCCCTTTCTCAAATGTCTCCCTGATAAAGACCTTTTCTTTCTATCTCATTTAAAATACCAGCCACCATCATTCATTATTCCTCATTTTACTTTAACTTTTCAGCATAGCACTAAATTCTATTACCTCAAGTATATTGTGTATTTATTTTATGCTGTGTGTCTCCCTCATTCCATGACAATTTATTTTGTCCGCCACTGTCAAAACCAAATCTAACACTCTAAAACATTGTGTCCTTTCGGCCTTTACAAACTTGCATCATTCCATATTTCCCAAAATTCTGATGGTCATATGGCATTGATAAATATAATGACCACATCCCGTAAGTATCACTATCCAATCACTCAATTTCATCTATCACTCAGTTTTCAGATTTCAAGAAAGGGAGAAAAAAATATTGCATAGACCTGCTTTTTGGCACTGTGAGACCCTGAGTTAATATCCTTCAAGTGTCTGTATTTCAACATGTATTTTCACAGAGCCAACTCCCCGTTCCCAGCCCAATTTGCCTAGATCTCACCTTGCTATTCTAGGCATAATGATGCAAAGAGTGAGGCAGATTGACAAGAACTAAATTACTACAATTGTGCTTGGCTTCTGCATGAAGGAAAGTATTGTATGCACTCGAAGAGTCAGTATTAAAAATTCTTTGCTCTTTGAGCTTTTATGCTGAGGGGATTTGAGGTGCACTTAGCTCAGTAGATTTTGTCCACATAAAGCACTTTTGTTGAAAATCTGCTTTTCTCTTGGTTGTTATTATTAACCAAACAGCTGGCTTTTGTCAAAATTGTAAACTAGAGGCTGTTTCTCTTTCCTCTCTCAATTCCCATTATACTTCCTGGTTTCTTTTACTTTCTTTCTCTTTCTGTAATGAATATACCTTATTTCTTGACCAACATCAACTCCCATTTCATTTTATATGCAGTTAGTTTCTGGTGAATTAGGCAGAAAATTATATAAATAAATATGTCATTCTAAGCAGTGACAGCATACCCTGGATCGAGGCCTTCATATCCTGCACATTCATTTTTGCCTCTCCAAGGTCACTTTTTGACTCAGCTTTGATTTTAGACAATATGAAGAATTCAAGCTTTGTTTTGCATCCCTTTAATCTAGGTTACACTCTTTAAGGGAGAAGAGAGATGAAGGTGAATCAAGCCATATTCATGGAGCCATGTTTTACTTATTAGAGGGAAAAATGAAGGAAGCTGACCTAGGCCCCTTAGGGATTCTCAGCACCATCCAAAGGAATATTTAGCATGGGAGCAGTGGAAATGTGGCTACTGCAAATTAGTAAATTAATGTCTAACTATATTGCAGTTTAATTTGTTTACATTTAAATGAACACATGTGGCTAATGTGATTGCATTGGACACTACCACAGCAAGGGAAAAAGGAGGTGATATAATGGAGTCAAGGAACAGGGATATATGATTTTCACTTCCTTTATTTCTAGGTGATGTAATTGGAGTGAAAAGACCCTGTCTTGTCTCTTTTTGCTAACTTCTTTTTTTTTTAATTTATTTTTCATCGGAGAATAATTGCTTTACAGTATTGTGCTGACTTCTGCCATACAACAGTGTGGATGAGCCGTAAGTATACATATGTCCCCACCCTCTTGAACCTCCTTCCCACTCCATCCCATCTTTCTACGTTATCACAGAGTAATGTGTTGAGCTCCCTGAGTTTTACAGCAATTTTCCATTAGCTATCTGTCTTACATATGGTATCATATATGCTTCAATGCTACTCTCTTAGTTTTCTCTACCCTCTCCTTAGCCCATTGTTCCCAAAGACAATTCTCTGTGTCCGTCTCTATTTCTGCCCTACAAATAGGTTCATCAGCACCATTTTTCTAGGTTCTATATATATGCATTAATACACAATATTTGTTTTTCTGTTAGTGACATATTTCACTCTGTTTATCAGGCTCTAGTTTCATCTACCTCACTAGCACTGCCTTATATGCATTCCTTTTTATGGTTGAGTAATATTCCATTATATATATGTACCACTACTTATTTATCCATCCATCTGTCAATGGGCATCTAGGTTGTTTCCATATCCTAACCATTGTAAACAGTGCTGCAATGAACATTGGGGTACCTGTGTCTTTTTCAATTATGGTTTTCTCAGTGTATATGCCCAGTAGTGGGATAGACATTTCTCCAGAGAAGACATACATATGGCTAACAAACACATGAAAAGATGTTCAATATCACTCATAATTAGAGAAATGCAAATTTTCTAACTTATTATTTTAAGTTTTTTCTAAATATTGCTAAATGTAGGAAAATTTAGGCTAATATTAACCATGTATGTCTGAGACCTTCTAGATATATCCTGCCATAAAGAAACATGCTGTTATTTAGAAAATGCTGATGGTGTTTCCTTTGGCTATGACAGCTTCCTGTTTTATGCTATTTCCAATTTTCTTTACTTGGCTGTCCTGAAAAATGTTTTATTTAAAATGAATAAGCACATAACTCATTAATGAGTCAATTACTGTGTAATTCAGTAGCAATTTTCATTTATGGCTATCATCTACCTATGGTGAAATTATTTTTTTTCTTGACTGTAATACTGATCCTCCTTCATGGATATTCAGTCTAGAGACTTGATTTGTTTAATATGATAGCAAAAATGTCAACATGTACTAATACTGTGCATGCTTCTTCTAAAGAGAAGTCACTCAGTCGTGTCTGACTCTTTGTGACCCTATAGACTGTAGCCTACCATGCTCCTCCATCTGTGGGATTCTCCAGGCAAGAATATTGGAGTGGGTTGCCATTTCCTTCTCCAGGAGATCTGCCCAACCTAGGGATCAAACCCAGATCTCCCGCATTGCAGGCAGACGCTTTACCATGTGAGCCACCAGGGAAGCTTCTTCTAAGTGCTTTGGATATAAATTTCTTTTCTACTGAAAAGTAGATATTATCTTATCATGTGGATTGGAAAATAATATGATATTTTACCCATAACCTTACAATTTGAGGACATTTTTTAATGTTTTAAACTCTTTTATATATATTTAAATATAGCTCAGCTGTTACATACTTATTATTTGAGAAAAATTGATAATATTAATCCAACATTCAATATCAATTCAGTTCAGTTCAGTCGCTCAGTCGTGTCTGACTCTTTGAGACCCCATGAATCGCAACACACCAAGCCTCCCTATCCATTACCAACTCCCAGAGTTCACTCAAACTCACGTCCATCGAGTCAGTGATGCCATCGAGCCATCTCATCCTCTGTCGTCACCTTCTCCTCCTGCCCCCAATCCCTCCCAGCATCAGAGTCTTTTCCAGTGAGTCAACTCTTCGCATGAGGTGGCCAAAGTACTATAAATTAATGGCTAATTAAAATCTATTTTTTAATTAATCAGTACGTAAAGCCATGTGTTATACATTTTTGTTAGCCATGTGCTAGGGCAAAACAATTATTAACTACTTTAGAAAATTGGGGGAAAATTGTGCCTAACAATTTTCAAGGCAAGTAGAAAAAAGGAACAGCTCAGTAATTTCATCCCAGTTAGTCAATTTTTATGAACCACCTATATTTTACTCTAGTTTCTGAATCTTAATTTTCCTTTATTGTTTCCTTAATTTTATTCATTATTTTTTATTTTCCACAATTTAGTATTTTTGCCCATTATACACTGTGTAAGGCTCTGATAACCTATAAATAACATATCTACAAACCCTGATTTAAGATAGTCTTAATCTAGTAGGAACAATGGGCACAGTAGAAACATTTACTTAGAAATATTTTTAAATGCAACCAAAATAATGTTTAAAATACATTTTTTTCCAAAAATTCATAATCACTTTGTGATACTATAGTCAAGTATCTATACATCTATAGATATCTATAGATCTATATATCTATAGACTATAGTGTGATGCTATAGTCAAATGTTCTGATGGATAATCTCATATATTTAATCTTCTGAGCTAAGTCATCTTCTAAACTCACCATACAGAACCCAAGGAGGATGGGTATCACAAGCAAGGTTTAAATACCCTTTGGTACTGTTTCTCAAAACTGCTAAATATAAATATATGTCTTCTGGGTTTACACTAGGAGATTATCCATAGAATTCAAATATCTCCAAGAAACTGGGTAAAACTCCCTTGTGGTTAAGTGTTTTCTAAAATGTCAGAACAGTAGCAGTCTATTTAATTTTAAAATTTTAACAACATTTTGCACCTTGATTCTTTCATTGAATTACCATCAAATGTCTTTTTTCCCTGATATCAGCTTAAAGCACTGTCATTTTGAACACTGTCCTTAAAGCAATAAGATATGAATCGAGCTCTCAGCTTTTCCATAACAATACTGTAAAATCACTGACAGAATGCAGGCCCACACATACACACACACACACACACACACACACACACACACACAGAGTATATGGTCAAACACCCTAGTCAGTAATGGTTGTATTTAATTTAAATTAGGCAAGTTTATGTGGGTACACACCTGGCAGGACTAGTATTCAACCTCAGAGATTTCTCTGAAGTATAAGCTTTTAATCATTAAAAATATTTATCATTCATCTCCCTCTGTCCTTGCCTCTTTTCTTTACCCTGCATTTGCACTAAGTGTATATTTTGCCCAGTTCTTCAACACTTCTAAGTCCCTGGCAGCTCAGATGGTAAAGCATCTGCCTACAATGTGGGAGACCCAGGTTTGACCCCTGGGTCGGGAAGATCCTCTGGAGAAGGAAATGACAACCTACTCCAGTACTCTTGCCTGGAAAGTCCCATGGACAGAGGAGCTTGGTAGGCTACAGTCCATGGGGTCGCAAAGAGTCGGACATGACTGAGTGACTTCACTTCAGCATTCCTATTGGAAGTCCAGTTGGAAAACACATTTCTTCAAAAATAAATAAGCTTATGCACCGGGTAAAGGTTGGGGCACGATAGCAATAAAACATTGCTATCAGTGTTTTAATAGAGCAAAATGTGTTGTTATAGGTGTACTTATGCTGGACTTTATCCAAGCAAATTTGTGTATTTCATAGCAATAGAAACTCATGAGAGATCTCCCTCACTCATAAAATTGTCCCTAAAATTTGCTGCCTGATTTAGGCAGCAAATAAAATATAAATAAATATAATAAAATAAAATATAGGACACCTAGTTAAATTTGAATACCTACCCTAAAAACTCCAATACTTTGGCTACCTCATGCGAAGAGTTGACTCATTGGAAAAGACCCTGATGCTGGGAGGGACTGGGGGCAGGAGGAGAAGGGGACGACAAGGATGCGATGGCTGGACGGTATCATTGACTCGAGGGACATGAGTTTGAGTGAACTCCGGGAGCTGGTGATGGACAGGGAGGCCTGGCGTGCTGTGATTCATGGGGTTGCAAAGAGTCGGACATGACTGAGTGACTGAACTGAACTGAACCCTGAAAAAAAAAAAAAAACAACAACATAGGGTCTGTTTATCTGAAATTCAAATTGAACCAAGATCCTATAGTTTACCTGACAACCTGAGGGAAAACAACCTTTCTTTCATAGGGTTTAACCAGTCAAGATTACATATTTTAAAAAAGAAAGAAGATAGTCAATATGAGTTTTTATTATCAACTAATGGCAAAACATTATACTGCTTTTCACACATCAGAAGCTGTGTATGAACTGATGAAGTTTAAGACTTGATGACAGTTTTCATGCTGGGGAAGCCTGTGGACACTCTGGCCCCACAAGGATACTGCACTGTGTGCTAAATGTCAGATTTCATGCTAATAAGGCATATGTAGCAAGTCTTCCTTCAAAAGATCTCAGACAGTAGGTAACAGAGGAACCCAAGTCTGCAAATTTAGGTCAGCATTTTATGAACTCATGATTAGCATGGGGCCAGTTTTCTACATTATAAAATCTGTTTTACATAATGCAAACTATTTTTTAATATTTTTAGATAAATGTTTTCTCAAGTGTACATTTCCCCATTTCTGACTCACATGTGATCTTTATTATTTGGTTGCATCATCTAGAGCAGTGACTGAGCAGCCAAGCCAGCTCCATTTTTTTCTGGATTCTTTGAAGAACTTTGCGGTTTTTTGTTGTTCTTTTTGCAATTGGGTCATTTTTACTAACTGCAAATTTCTAGTGTCTCTTGTCAGTCTGAAAAGTTTCTGCCTCTTTTCCTATCCCCCAGAAGTTTTATCCTGAGGCAGACACAATTTATTCTTCAATGCTTATGCAAGAAGACTTTCCACATTCTTGCCAAAAAGCAGGTCTTTGCCAAATGGAATTCCTTGCGTGGAGTTCTTTCAAAATCATGTCTTCCAACCAGAGGTGCAGCCAAAGAACTATCTGGGCAGCTGTATTAGCTGTCATACTTTTCAAAGTCGCTGGCAGGCAGCCGAAAGCACAGTCTGCCAAAGCCTCCACTTCCATTTTAACCAGAACACAGGTCTTCAAGGACATTCTCTCAACTCTCACAGCCACTTAGAAATGACTCCAGAGGCTCTGCCAGTTTCCTGACTGAATGCAAGTTCCTTCTGCTTTGAAAGTTTGCTAAAGGGAAACATCTGCTTCTCTATGGATTTGATTCAGTTTCCATGAAGGCAATGAGATTTTTGTCATCCCTTATGTAATGTTAGCAATTTCAGCATCCATGTTTTAGCGCCTTCCCATATTTCAGTCTTTAAACATCAGTATGTTTGTATTTTATGGAGTTTCTTGGGAGCATTGGAGATTGAGCTTTTGAGACTTGCATATTAATTAAAGTCTATCTGTAGTATATCCTCTCTATTGTTTAGCATCTCCCTTCTTCCCTAGTCCCCATTAGTCTTACACCATAGGTACAGTCTATGTGAAAACTGTTGATTAACATATATATACACATATATGTATAATCATTATTTATTTTAACTAAATATTTACTCTCATTATAATTTACTATATTTTGGAATGATTCACCCATTGGCATAAATATCTGGTCCTTTGATTTCTGACCTAAAACATGAGACCTCTGAGACCACTATGTGACCTTGAATGTGCATTCTAATACTCAAAGTCTTATTGTAATATTTGGATATTTAGAATTCTTTTTCCCAATAATTTTTCAAGAATATTTTCTCTACAGCTTGTTTAAGAAGATTTTACTTCATAAAACATTATATTGACAAATGACAGTAAGGGAATATCCATAGAAGTTAGTTAGAATTGAAAGATAGGCTTTAGAAACAAGCTGTATTTCACTCTTGGCATGAAGTGTCATTTTTAGCAAAATTATTAAACTTGTCATTAGTTGAGTATACTGAAAAACATGTAAGCATTAAGTCAGTCATACAAAAATTAATTTTTGGCTAAATCACAAAATTTCCTCACTCATTCCTTCTCATTAGTAAATATTAATAAGCCAATAGTTCCCCAAACTACATCTGTATCACTGTTCTCTCCTATGGGTTAGAATACTTATCCACCTATTTATTGGGCATTTCTACTAAAATGTTCCAAAAGCATCTTGAACTTAGTGTTTTAAAATATGTGCAATACCTCACTCATCATTTCCTCCTCCTTTCTCTCTAGTCTCTTTCTTGTCACTGGAAATGGTACTGCCATTTTCTAAGTAATACATACCAGAAATTTCATATCATCCTTGATTTTTCTTTTTCTCTTAGCTTCAGCATCTGAATAATCACCAAACCCTATCGAATTCTACATTTTAAATCTTCCATCAATTTGTCTTTTTCTTTCTATCCTATCTCACTGCTGATTATATCTGGTGATTTCACTACTAATCCTTCAACAGCTCCTTCAATTTCAAGCCCTCCTCTGTTTATAATCCTGACTCCAGTCAGAAGCCAGGACATTGCTTCTAAAACATAAATATTAGCAAGACAGTCCTCTGCTTTAAAATGCTATATCCAAAGTCCTTAATTTAGCTTAAAAAACTCTTCATAATCTGGCTGATGTTTATCTCTTTTACCTTATAAATTGTTATTCTGACTTTTTTTTTTTTTTTATTATTCCAGATATATTGAACAACTTACTGGACTGAGTGCTTTCTTCTTGTGGCTTTTTCATGCACTGTTCCCTGGAATATTCTCTTTCTACTTACACAGAACTAGTTCACCTTCACACTTACTCTCCTTCCTTTTGCTTTGTGCCCCAGGGAGGCTAATTTTGCAAGTTATGTCTATACCTCTCTTATTTTCCACCTTCTAGTACAGTTCAGCTAACAGGGAACACCAATGACAAAAGGCTGGAGGAAAGAGAATGAAGTTAAAGTTTGTATTCCCCAATTTCCCTCTCTGCAGAGTTCCTGTAAACTTGGCTGCCTCTCATGCCTTCCCGTGAACCAAAATCCTGGCTTCTACAAAACAGCCCTCTCAGCTGCCTCTCTGAGTTCTAGGAACCTCTCCCTCTGACTTCCCCTCCAAGCCTAGCACAGTGCCCAGCACTCTCACTTGTGGTATCTTTATACCTTATTCAAGTCTTCAAATTTGTCCCTTGATTCAATTTCCCTCAAAGTATCTAATTATGTGTTCAATTCATCTCCTGCAAGAACCTGACCCATACAGGTATCCTGATGTCCATATTTGGACACCCCTTGTCTTGAGTTCAGAGGAAAGATTAGCACTAAAGATATATATTTTTGAATCATTGATAGTATAAAAAGTGAAAATAGATTTAATGTCACAATACTGAATGAGTTTCCTAGGGAGGAAAGTATAGATAAAAATGAATAGCTGCTAGGGCTGAGCCCTATCATTCCAGTATGAGTATATTTAATTGAGGGTGGTTTGAAGGAGAGGAAAAGTGAGGTAAGTGAAAACCAGACAACATCCCATGAGAAGCCTCTTGACATCATTCCCTCCCTTCCCAATATGTTCAATGCCTTTTCAATATCTCCCAAAGTAGTTTATATTGATCTAGTGTAACTGTTATTTACTAAGTTGTGCCCAACTCTTTGCGACCCCATGGACTAGTCTGCTAGGAGTCCTCTGTCCATAGAATTCTCCAGGCAAGGACACTGGAGTGGGTAGCCATTTCCTTCTCCAGGGAATCTTTCTGACCCAAGGATTGAACCCATGTCTCCTGCACTGCAGGCATATTCTTTACCATCTGAGCCACCAGGGAAGTCATATATTGGTCTAATACTCCAAATTCCATAAATGATAGGACTACATGAATATCTATGTGTCTGTGTATGCTAATAGATATAAGCTGCTGCTGCTGCTAAGTCGCTTCAGTCGTGTCCGACTCTATGCGACCCCATGGCAGCCCACCAGGCGCCTCTCTCCCTGGCATTCTCCAGGAAAGAACACTGGAGTGGGATGCCATTCCCTTCTCCAATGCATGCATGCATGCTAAGTTGCTTCAGTTGTGTCCAACTCTGTGCGACCCTATGGTCAGCAGCCCACTAGGCTCTCTGTCCACAGGATTCTCTAGGAAAGAATAATGGAGTGGGTTGCCATTTCCTTCTCCAATAGACATAAGCACTCATTGGCAACCCTGTGGGTAACTGCTTAGAGAAAAGTACGTAATGCAGATATACACTCACACATACATGTCCACACGCATGTTGACCAAAGGGAAAAACCAATAATGTGACTGAATGTTCAAACATTTCTGAAAGAAAACATATGTTGTACATATACCTCACCCACTTTTTTTTTTTTAATACTGCGCAGAGCAGCTCAGCTCATTTATTTGGTCCACATTGCCTAAATTTTGTCTTTTACCATAAGACCTTTGCTATTCTTTTGATAATTACAATATTTCATCCATTAAACTTCAAATATTTCTGTAATCATTTTCAGTAAGGTGACTTCTTCCCTTGTAACAAAATATTAAAAGACAAAACCCAACAAAGCCCCCTAAAATGATTGCAATTATTTTTTTCCAAGGTGACAAAGCCATGACGACTTTTTCAGGCCAAGTATCTATTATGTTATTTGAGCTTCTATCTTGTTAAAAATTGGTGCTAGATTGACACTGCCACACATTTAAAGTAGACTGAAGACATGATCATTGGAATGAGAGACATAGAAATTGGTATTTCCTTTATATGACAAAGAGTAGGGCTAATGAACTATTCTTTTTATAACTGTAACTGCAACAGCCAAAGGAGAAGAAAGATGCAATAAATTCTTCACTTTTGATTTGTTGGGAAGGGTACACTAATAAAAAATAGCAGGCTAGTTTTCTAGATTGGAAAACAAACTAGATAATTAGTTGAAAGATATTTGGAAAATTATCATTTAGACAGTGATCAGATCAGGTCAGTCGCTCAGTTGTGTCCAACTCTTTGCGACCCCATGAATTGCAGCATGCCAGGCCTCCCTGTCCATCACCAACTCGCGGAGTTCACTGAGACTCACGTCCATTGAGTCAGTAATGCCATCCAGCCAGCTCATCCTCTGTCGTCCCCTTCTCCTCTTGCCCCCAATCCCTCCCAGCATCAGAGTCTTTTCCAATGAGTCAACTCTTTTCATGAGGTGGCCAAAGTACTGGAGTTTCAGCTTTAGCATCATTCCTTCCAAAGAAATCCCAGGGCTGATCTCCTTCAGAATGGACTGGTTGGATCTCCTTGCAGTCCAAGGGACTCTCAAGAGTCTTCTCCAACACCACAGTTCAAAACATCAATTCTTCGGTGCTCAGCCTTCTTCACAGTCCAACTCTCACGTCCATACATGACCACAGGAAAAACCATAGCCTTGACTAGACAGACCTTTGTTGGAAAAGTAATGTCTCTGCTTTTGAATATGCTATCTAGTTTGGACATACCTTTCCTTCCAAGGAGAAAGCGTCTTTTAATTTCACTGCTGCAGTCACCATCTGCAGTGATTTTGGAGCCCAGAAAAATAAAGTCTGACACTGTTTCCACTGTTTCCCCATCTATTTCCCATGAAGTGGTGGGACTGGATGCCATGATCTTTGTTTTCTGAATGTTGAGCTTTAAGCCAACTTTTTCACTCTCCACTTTCACTTTCATCAAGAGGATTTTTAGATCCTCTTCACTTTCTGCCATAAGGGTGGTGTCATCTGCATATCTGAGGTTATTGATATTTCTCCTGGTGATCTTGATTCCAGCTTGTGTTTCTTCCAGTCCAGCGTTTCTCATGATGTCCTCTGCATATAAGTTAAATAAACAGGGTGACAATATAGAGCCTTGACGTACTCCTTTCCCTATTTGGAACCAGTCTGTTGTTCCATGTCCAGTTCTAACTGTTACTTCCTGACCTACATACAGATTTCTCAAGAGGCAGGTCAGGTGGTCTGGTATTCCCATCTCTTTCAGAATTTTCCACAGTTTATTGTGATCCACACAGTCAAAGGATTTGGCATAGTCAATAAAGCAGAAATAGATGTTTTTCTGGAACTGTCTTGCTTTTTCCATAATCCAGCGGATGTTGGCAATTTGATCTCTGGTTCCTCTGCCTTTTCTAAAACCAGCTTGAACATCAAGAAGTTCACGGTTCACATATTGCTGAAGTCTGGCTTGGAGAATTTTGAGCATTAGACAGTGAGGGATGAAGCAAATAATTTGATACTTAACAGGAAAAGCATTTATACCTTAACTGCATTCTTAGGATTTTTCGCAATCCATTTGTTTTTTCCTACTGAGCTAGTTAATGGATTTGGGATGCTTGGTTTTCAGGAAAGGAATGAGATGCAGAGATGAAAAGAGGAAACAGAGCACATGGGGCCCACAAGATATTAGAGGCTTTGTTCCACTTAGAGTATTTTTTTAATTAAAAAAAATTTAATAAATCAAACTGATTTTATAAAAGTCATGATATCAGTAGATTAGTATCTTGGTATGTGTATATAATCCTATGAAAGAGAGGGGTTTTACATTCAACATAAAATAAAGACTTTTAATGACAATTTAGTTGTTGGACACATTGGAAATCATAAAGGCCTAAGCTCCAAGAATTCTTAAAGTTCATCATTTTAAATTTCACAAGTGGTGATATTGGCAAGTTAGAATTCAGTGTTTAAGAAAAATTTGTCTGGGTTTCCTAGTGACAAGTAAATCTGAGCAGATAAATTTATATAAAAAAGAAACAAAAGTTCTTGGGTTACTGAAAATGTTGAGAAAAGATAATACTTTCTTTAAATCTTAAAGTGATTGGTAGGTACAATTGGGTTAACTCAACAGATTTGTGTTAAGCATACTGACAGGTAGCATGGAGTGGTTGAGAATATAAATCCTTGGGTGAAATCCCCACTTTCAAAACTCTCTGGTCATGTAATTTGAGGCATGTTTTAAAAATCTCCTCTATTTCAATTTTTTATATTTAAAATGGAGATAATTATGATATCTACATTCTAGAACTAATTAAAAGGTTAATATTATTATCATAAAGCACCTAAGTTAGTGTCAGCTTCATAGAAAGCCTATATTATGTATCAACGATTATTGACAGTAATAAAAATGAATGCAAATAGTCCTTCTGCTATATAATGCATACTTTATTAGGAAATAAAATAAGTAAAAATGAGGAAGCACTTTTCAAAAGTAAAACATGCTGATGCAATTTCAATGGATGAAAGTTATAAGAATCCAGATCACATCTTAATAGATGTTTACTGGAATAAAAATTATCCCCAAACTGGAAAATCATGTGCTTCATTTTGGTTAATATCTTGTGGGAAAGCAGTGGTTCTCAACCATGATTGCACATTAAAATGATCTAGGGATATTTTTAAATAGGCCTACTAAATGAGACAATCTAGCTATGGTGCTGTGCATGTCTACTGTAAAGTGCAACTAGGGCTGAGAAGCAGAGTTGCTGAGCTAATTCCTGCACTAAGTGTATTTTTGGACCAGTTTGTAATTAGTCTAGTCATTATGCTGCTACTGCTAAGTCACTTCAGTCATGTCCGACTCTGTATGACCCCATAGACGGCAGTCCACCAGGCTCCCCTGTCCCTGGGATTCTCCAGGCAAGAACACTGGAGTGGGTTGCCATTTCCTTCTCCAGTGCATGAAAGGGAAAAGTGAAAGTGAAGTCACTCAGTCGTGTCCGACCCTCAGCGACCCCATGGACTGCAGCCTTCCAGGCTCCTCCATCCATGGGCTTCTCCAGGCAAGAGTACTGGACTAGAGTGCCATTGCCTTCTCTGAGTCTACTCATTATAGGATAATACAATTCTTGTATTATTCAACATGATGGCATATGATTTTTTCAACATTTAACCTTGCTTTTTCACCTTTTTGCATGGATTTGACTAATTCTAGAACTATCTTTTGATTGAAGATATGCACAATTATGGCAAAAAAAAAAAAAATGTGTTTTCAGCCATATCCACTTAAAACCAGGGACTTTAAAAGGTTGATTTGTTTTATGAGTCTCTTGACTATGAATGAGTTTTGTAGGACATGATGTTTTTCTGAAATAATTACCTCTAGAATAAGTTCCTCCAATTTATTTTTAAATTAAGAAGCTTAGAATCATGGCATTCACACTATACACACCAATTGACTTCTGAAATGTGCTATATGCATCACCTAAGATCTAATAAGCATATTGTTGAGAAAGATTTTATACATATTTTAAATTTTCATATTTTTGTTGCATTTCAATACCACAAATTCTATTTTTCATTCAATGACTGTCCTATCAAACCTAATACATATTTGTAAATCTTAATTCATACTCAATGGGTATAGATCCATACAAGCTTAAACTGCAATTTCGCACAACTGTAGTTTTAAATTACAAATCATGAATGCATTTAATGTGCTCTGCTCTCGAAAAGTAGTTTTAGAGAGCTACGTGTATATAGGTTGGCACAAAACACTCTAGGGCAAGAAGCAAACATTTACTATTCTTTTGCCAGTCACTAATAATTATCATTAAATATAATTTCCTATATTCCACATCATAACATCGATGATTCTCTCCTAAAAATATAATTTTTCATTTTCTGCTATTTATGCTCCAATCAAAGAATTTTATGAATATTCTAAATGTGTGCTGCTCTTAGGGAGCTTGACCTCTGACAAATGCAGTTATAAGATTATATCATTAAAATTTAGCATCATCTTAGCCACTTGCTATGTAAAATCATTTCCTCTAAGTCACGAGTTTGTCCACATTCAACTCTTTATTATCCCTGGTACCAATCCAGTCCTCTAGTCATCTGACTCTTAATTTCATCCTTCGTGGCAGTTACCTTTCCAAAACAAAGACTGTATCATTGTATGAATCAAAAAGCTACCAAGACTCCTCATTGCCCAAAAAGGGCAGTGCAACTCCTTAAAATGACCTTTAGAGTGTTGCCTGCTCTTCCTTTGAACTGCAGTTCCTCCTGCCCACACCAGTCCTCTTCATACTTTCCACGCTTTCCTGCCAGGCATGTCCTCAGTTCTCTGACTTTGCTCCTGATTTTCAATCATTCTTAAGTGTATTTTGTTTCCTTCTCTATTGTTTTATTAAAATCACTATCAGATACACCTGTTTAGAATTTAAAATGTCTCGGTCTCTTTGAGGTTTACTTCCTTTTCTTCACCTCCACACATGTCGCTTATTCAGCACCTGAATATTCCATTTGACTTGCCTTTATTTCCTTGATCTCAATGCATTTTAAAGTTCTTAAGAATAGAGATTATGCTCTGTTTATCTTTGTATTCCTAAGACCTAGGACAATGTCTTGTACCAAAATAATGCTCAAAATACGTGAACTGAAAGAATATGGAATATGAGATCATTTCCCATTATGTCCTTTTGGAATGCTACAGTTTGATACTGACATTCAAGTGAAAGCCTCCTCTTAGGTTGGTGCAAAATTAATTACAGTTTTACATTGTTGAAATTTGCCACTTGATATTGGATACATTCTTAAATAAATGTGGGTATGTCACACATCATTTTAATGTGCATTTATTACTTTGTGGGTTTTTTTTGCAAGTGCCTTATTACTTGCTGTTGATTTTATATTTATTTTAGACTAGGGAAATGATATTAGACAAAAAGCAAATTCGAGCAATTCTTTGATTCAAGTTCAAAATGGGTTGTAAAGCAGCTGAGACAATTTGCAACATCAACAACCCATTTGGCCCAAGAACTACTAAGAATGTCCAGTGCAGTGGTGGTTCAAGATTTGCAAATGAGAGGCGAGCCCTGTAGGAGCACAGTAGTTGGCCATCAGAAGTTGACAACTACCAATTGAGAGGGTCATTGATCTTACAACTACATAAGACGTTGCCAAAGAACTCAGTGTTGACCATTCTACAGCAATTCAGCATTTGAAGCAAATTGCAAAGGTAAAAAAGCTGGATAAGTGGGTGCCTCATGAGAGGAGCAAAAATCAAAAAATCATCACTTTGTAATGTTGTCTTCTCTAACTGTATGCAACAAGGAACAACTTCTTGATCAGATTGTGACATGTGATGAAAAGTGGATTTTATATGACAATCAGCGACAACCAGCTCAGTGGTTGGACCAAGAAGAAGCTACACAGCACTTCCCAAAACCAAACTTGCACCAAAAATAGGTCATGGTTACTGTTTGGTGTCCTGCTGCTGAACTGACTGACTACAGTTTTTTGAATCCCGATGAAACCATAACATCTGAGAAGTATACGCAGCAAATCATGAGATACACTGATACTACAACACCTGCAGCCAGCATGGATCTACAGAATGGACCCAATTCTTCTGTGTGATGCCCAAGCACACATCACACAACCAATGATTCAAAAATTGAACAAACTGAGTTTTGTCTTATCCACCATATTCACCTGACCGCTCACCAACCAACTACCACTTCTTCAAGCATTAAACAACTTTGTGTAGGGAACTCTTCTGCAACCAGCAGGTGGTAGAAAATCTTTCCAAGCATTAATCAAATCCCAAAGCATGGATTTTTATGCTGTAAGAATAAACAAACTTATTTCTTGTTGGCAAAAATGTATTAATTGCAATGGTTCCTATTTTGATTAACAAAGATGTGTTTGAGCCTAGTTATAATGATTTAAAATTCACAGTCTGAAATCACAATTATGTCTGCACCAGCCTAATAGATCATCTATTGATAAGTGTTTGTGTACAAGTGGTGTTATTGTCTACTGTATATAATTCTGAATATCACTGTATAATCTACTGTTCTTATAATACTCAATTACCTTAGATATGTAAGATATTTCCAGGAAGTATTAGAAAAAGAATTGATTTTTATTTAAAATAGTACTTTTATTAAATGATGCTTGAAATTTTTTAAGCTTAAATGTCTTAATTTCATATAATTATTTTGATCAAATAAGTATGTAATTTAATCATTATAGGTATGGAAAATTTTGTCAAATTTAGTAGAAAAATATTAAATAGTAAAAGAAAATGCTTATTTAATCTTATTCCTTAGGTTATCAAATTTAAGCAGACACACAGCAGAGGCTTGATTCTATTCTACTTATAAGGAAACTGTTATAACTCTATTCTCCAATATTACAGACAATTGAAGTAGGAAAGAAGAATCAAGAGAAACAACTGAACTTTGCTTTGCGTGCACTTTATAATATAAGGTAACTGCTTTTTACAATATATATGAAGATATTTGAATAGTAACCAGATATTTGAAATGTAATTCTATTATATATAAGCAGTTACAAACCACAGATATTTTTTTATCATTTTCTTAATATAAGCTAGAGAAAAAAGATTATCTTTTCATGAGTAACTACTATGTATCAGGTTCTCTTTCCAGAAAAAAAACCCCAAAACCTGTAACTACTACTATTATGTCAAGTTTGATGTTGTTTTAGATTTTCAGGTAGTAAAATAACAGCCTTAATTTCCTCTTTTCAACTTGTGAAATATTTTTAGGCCCATCATGTACTCTATTCCCTACAACCAGCCCAAATACTTCATAGAAATAAGGAAGCCCTGATATGTGAAAGAAAAGGTAAAGAATTAACAGAAAAAAAAATAAAACAGGATGAAAAATTATTCAGTCCTGTGGAAAATATGAATAGAAGACAGGAAATATATTTTTTTTCTTTCTTATTCTATATGCAGTGTGATTACTTCCTATAAGAATATACTGTATGGATCACAAAAAACTGTGGAAAATTCTGAAAGAGATGGGAATACCAAACCATCTTATCTGCCTAATGAGAAATCTGTATGCAGGTCAAGAAGCAACAATTAGAACTGGACATGGAATGACAGACTGGTTCTGAATTGGGAAAGGAGTACATCAAGGTTCTATATTGTCACCTTGCTTATTTAACTGATATGCAGAGTATATCATGTGAAATTACAGGCTGTATGAAGCAGAAGCTGGAATCAAATTTTCAGGGAGAAAAATCAATAACCTCAGATATATAGATGACACCATGCTTATGGCAGAAAGTGAAGAGGAACTAAAGAGCTTCTTGATGATACTGAAAGAGGAGATTGAAAAATTTGGCTTAAAACTCAGCATTCAAAAAACTAAGATAAAGGCATCCAGTCCCATCATTTCATGGAAAATAGGTGGGAAACAATGGAGACAGCTACAGAGTTTATTTTCTTGGGCTCCAAAATCACTGAAGATGGTGACTGCAGCCATGAAATTAAAAGACACTTGCTCATTGGAAGAAAATCTGTGACCAATCTAGACAGCATATTACAAAGCAGAGACATTATTTGACCTACAAAGGTCTGTATAGTCAAAGCTATGGTCTTTCCAGTAGTCATGTATAGATGTGAGAGTTGGACCATAAATAAAGCTAAGAGCCACAGAATTGATGCTTTTGAGACATGGTGTTGGAGAAGACTCTTCAGAGTCCCTTGGACTGCAAGGAGATCCAACCAACCCATCCTGAAGGAAATCAGTCCTGAATATTCATTGGAAGGACTGATGCTGAAGCTGAAGCTCCAATACCTTGGACATCTGATGTGAAGAACTAACTCATTGGAAAAGACCTTGATGCTGGAAAAGATTGAAGGCAGGAGGATAAAGGGATGACAGAGAATGAGATGGCTGGATGGCATCACTGACTCGATGGACATGAGTTTGAGCAAGCTCCAGGAGTTGGTGATGGACAGGGAAGCCTGTTGTGCTGCAGTCCATGTGGTTGCAAAGAGTAAGACACAACTGAGCAACTGAAGTGACCTGATAAATATCAAATGTTTATGGACTACTTGGGACTTGTATTTAAGAGTTGCACTCAAGTCTATTAAGTTATATTTCACAAAAATCTATGTATAGTTCTCAAGGTGCAACAATATGAGGAATCCCAAAAGTAAGAACAATGCTGCAATGGCCTACCTATAGGAAATTAACTATATCATTGAATAGATTCCTTAGTATTGAATAACATGAAATTTTCTTAAGATTGTAGATAATTTTTATATTTAATCCTGAACCTGCCTTGTCAAATACAATTTTTTTATGGGGAAATTGGACTCTGAAAATAGCCCAGACATAGCATTATCATTTAAATAGAATAATTTATATAAGGGCACACTAAAACACAATTTAAAAAAATGGGAAATGCAAATCCTGACTGCAATGAATAGACCATACTGTTATATGGGAATTAAAATAAAATACCATTAAGACTGAAGATGACACATATTATTTTAATATATATTATTTGGCATAGGAATGCTGAGTTTGCATATATCTTTAGTCCTTCTGTATCAATATGTCTACTTATAGTTTATCTGTTCATAGTATATTTGATGTAAGAATATATATTTAGTTAAAAACTTCAATGTAGTTGAGTAAAACATTTGTTTCACTATAAAAGCATTGCTAAGTTGCCATGAAATTATATATTTTGCCAACAAATATGCAACACTGAGGAAAAATATTGAGAATATTTGCTTCTTATTCTCACTAATTAGAAGTCAACTCAGAGTTCTTAATTGCAGTAGTAGAATCTAACTTCAGCTGCTCTAAGCTAAAAGTAATTTTTGAGCCAGAGCTCACAAGAAGCAGGAACATAAGACAATTCACCAGAAGCTCCTGTCCAGCAGATAATCTGGTCAGGATGCTGCCATGGGGCAACACTTTCCTTCCACTCCTCTTATCTCTGCTTCACTCACTGAAGATTCAGTGTCCAAGGTGGAAGAATCTGACTGACTAAGTTGGGGTCACAAGCCTGTTCCTTAGTCATCAAAGGTTGAGAGCAGGATGGATTTGTTTTTTCTACTTACTCTACCATAGGAGGTATATGACTGCCTTCCATAAAACCAGGCATCATGCAGGTTCATCAGAGCAGGAATTACAATTATGAATGTCACTCATGAAAGCCTTGAAAGTGAAATTCATTCAGTTGTGTCCAACTCTTTGCGATCCCATGGGCTATGCAGACCAAGGAATTCTCTAGGCCAGAATACTGGAGTGGGTACCTATACCCTTCTCCAAGCGATCTTCCTAATCCAGGGATTGAACTCAGGTCTCCTGCATTGCAGGAGGGAGGATTCTTTACCAACTGAACTATGAGGGAAGTCCACGAGGGCCTTAAGGAACATTTAAACATTGCTGAGATGTAAAGATAACTCCAATACTGGAAAGAGAAAGGATCCTTGGAGGAAAAGCAGCAGTGACAGGAAAGATGGTTCACATTTCAACAAAAACAGACATTAGCTTGATTATAAAGAAACGGTTCCAGTATGTGGGCCAGGAAAGGAAACATTTCTGCTGAGAGGTTAATCAAATGGAGGCTGAGTAAAGGATAGATGATTGAGCCCATACTTAAATAAAAGTAAAAATCATGAATTCTTACAGAAAAAGGAAGGTAAAATCAAAGGCACAATATATATGAGTGCATATAAATGAGAAAGTAGATGAGAAGGACTCAGTGGCACAGGATTGTTCTGATTGCTTTCATTTGTAATGACAAACAGTGTTGGCTCACTGACAATTTCTAATGCCATCAAATTCTTCGAAAAATTGGCATAGAGAATGATTTGCATGAGCATAAAAATATTATAGGATGCTGATTCTTGAGGTTTTAACATTGAGAGAATCTTTAACAGCATTCAACCTTCATTTTTCAATGCTTTTAAAATGCTTTGCTCATTCTGTTATAAACCATTATGTTATTTTAGGACTATTGATATACCTCTTCCCTAACTTTTAGATTCCATGAGGGTGAAGAATTAACCCCATGCAATTTAATATCACAGCATGTACTACAGACCTAGGACTTAGGTGTATAATAGATGTCAGGTGAATTCATAGATACATATGAAAAGTGTGTGTGTTGTGAGAAGAATGCTTTTTGAGCCCATGTTTTCACCAGTTCCTAGCCTCAAAAGTTTGACACATTCTAGCTGGGATAATAAAATTTTCTAGCAGGAAATATTAATAAAATACCTGAAGCTATTTTTTTCAAATTAATTCTCTTAATTCAGTTCAACAAGCAATTATTACATTGTTTATTGTCAGGCACGGTGCCAAGTACCAAGAATACACATGTTAATAAACCCTCATCCTTCACTTAAGAAATCTACAGTTAAATCATTACATCAGGTCTCTAAGCTCCAACTAAGGCACTGAATTTCTAAACATGTAGCATAGGACTCTTATTTAAATAAGCCTGTGTGATCCTCAGGTATATTAAAGCTTAAAGATCAGAGTCTCAGTAGAAGGTAGACTATGACTTTGATGAAAACAATAATCAATCTTCAAAGGGAAATAGGGTGAAAAAGAGAAAGGTCACTAGAGAAAGAGATTTTACAAAGTGCATCCAAGGGTTTTTGTGAGTCTTTGGAGATTCTGGAATGGGCATGAACAAAAATGCTTAAAATGGTATATAATTTTCATGGACAGGTGACCAAAGTCAAGCTGATTTCTGTAGAATTTTACAATATATAAACATATATATGTATATATGTCAGCTGGATTAAAGTATGAAAAAACAAGAAAAAGATAAACTTTTTATAACATTCTCCATGTCATCTCAAATTTGGATAATTCATCCCCACTGCCATAATTTGCAATATGTATTCAGAAAATCTCCTATATTAAAATAAGAAAGGTGACCCAGGTCTCCATCAAGAAGAATTGTCACCAAGGGAATTAAATACAGCAAAATCTGCTTTTTGTATATATGTCAGAGAGAAAAGAATATTGATACTGAGTCAATTGTATTATTTCAAACAAAGAGGAAAAGAAGTCTTCACAATAGGTGAAGAATATATGAATGAAATACACTCATACGAAACAGCGGACTGATGTCCAGAATATTATTGGATATTGGCAATTTCTGTAAAACAGAACCAATTGTACAGCTTTGAAAGAATTTACCAATAAATGTCTGGTTGTGAATGTGAAACAGATATGAATCTTATTTCAATTTTCTATGTGTTGTATCTTTTATAATAAGAAAGCACTTTTATGATTATAATCTACTGTTGTTTTCAGAATAATTGCATCCTTTTCAAAAATGTTGACCAGAATCTCCATCACTGAGTATATATAAGGTTAATGGATATGTGTTTTTTATGAAGTATGTCCAAAATATTATGATGCAGTAGAAAAATCAGAAGTAAAAAATGACAGGAGATTATGTATGAATCTTGAAAATTTGCTTTCAGATAGACTAGATCTTCTGTTACTTCATAAAAGGTATTTCTAATAAAAAGGACAGTAAGACGAGCAAGGATGGGACAGAGATTAGGATAAGCAGGATAGGCAGCAAATGAATATCAAGAAATAAATCTGGGTGGGACCAAGATTGAGATATTTCATATGGATCAAGGTTTTATTAGTTCTCTTACAAAGAGGATTTGGAACCTACAAAATTCAGTGTATATTATCTGTGCATTATCTATAATGGTGTATGAAGTAACTTATAGTAATTATTATACATTTTCACTTTTATTACATATATTTTTATATGTTATGTTTGTTAATATATAAGAAGAGCTAGTTTAAAAATTCTTAATATGTAATAAAATGTTTTCTTTATAAAATCAAAGTTAAAATATATACTAGGCATATTCTTAAAATATGAACTTCGAGTTGGTGTTTTGATGAATATATTTGTGCTTAGACTGAGGAGTCCATTAAGAAAATTTGCCTTCACAAATTTCTTCCTGACAAAGACCTGGTAAACTGGAAACACTGTCAATAAATGTAAAGGATTTTTATAGAATAAGTATGGAATAAGATTCTCTTTACACAAAACAATTCTTTCAAATTGTATGTAATTTGTTTACATCTTGTCCAGTGAAAGGTGGTTTGAGTCAGCAAATGTACATACAGAGATAATATATGAAAAGAGATCAAAGCTTTTATGAATGAATGAATCTGTGCTCGATTGTGTCTCTTTGCAACCCCATAGATATAGGTTTCTCTGTCCATGGAATTTTTCAGGCAAGAATACTGGAATAGGTTGCCATTTCCTCCTCTAGGGGATCTTCCTGGCCCAGGGATTGAACCTGCATCTCTTGTGTCTCTTGCATTAGCAGGTAGATTCTTTACAATTGTGCCAACTTGGAATCCCAACTTTATTTACATCTTGTCCAGTGAAAGAGGATTTAAGAGTCAGCAAATGTACAAACAGAGATAGTATCTGAAAAGAGATCAAATTTTGTAAACTAAGGTAACCTTAACCATGATTGCTGGGTTTCAGCTGTGTCAAATTTCCAGACACTGCACAGAAAACTGATAAATAGTCTCTTCTTTTGGCTCCTGCTCTCATACTTAAAAATTGTTAGTTTATTACAAAGTTAATGTCAGTATGTTATAATTTATTCAAATATTAAGCTCTTAAAAGGAATAAATGTTGAAGTATCCATATGCCGCTTTAAAGTTTTATTGTATTATTTATACAATTTAATAAGGAAACCATTGGGACACCATCAGTGATTAAAGAACAAAAAAAGATGGAAGAACTGCTGAGTCTTCTGCCAAAATGCTTTCTAATATAAAAAAGGTAATTTTAACATGTTATTTTTATAATCAGTATCCTAAGAAATAGAGGCTTACTTTAAAAGACACTGAAATTCAAAGATAAAGGAAGATATGTTTTTAATCAGCCAGGACTTTATATAGACCATCAAATGGAGCAGGAGGAAAAAAAAGAAAAACCGAACTTTAACCCATGGCCTTAGCAAGTCCACAAAGTGGATAGAGCCTTCACTTTCCTCTTGACTGTTCTTAGAGCGCGTTCTGTCAGCACAGGTGTGATGCTAAAGCTCATCTAAATGTGTCTGCATTTCCCTGCACCTGTGGATCACCATCAGGCCAATAAAAAAAAAAAAATGCCTTCCCCACAGTTTTACTTGAATACGTTGCATTTATTCTGGCTTAATGAGGTTTTAAAAAAAAAAAAAAAAAAAGATAAGCCTCAGGGACAGTCTGTTTCTTAAAGTTGGACTTTTTACCTCAACAATGAGCTTCTGTTATCAGTATAAGAGAAAAAGTGACATTTTAGGACTCATGGGTAAACTTATGTGAGCCATAATAACATGTGAGTTCTCTGAACAGGGTAAATAACAACTAAGTTGAGTGAAGATACATTGCTTTACAATTACAGTGCTGTCACTCCATTTCTATGGTACTCAGAAGCAGGAACAAAAATATTCTCAGTTGGTGCTATACAGAATGCTTCAGTTACAAAGTGATGAATAAATCTTATCATCATACAAGAGAATTAGAATTCAAGAACTTTGAGATTATGTGTGAGACACTATGACATTAGAATAGTGAGAAAGGTGATGAGAGACTGACAATTTAAGTCTTAAGCAAGTATGCCTTGTCAATAGGCTATGGCTCTAAATAATCATTACAAATAACATAGTTATATTGTTTTCTTTAGGACATGATTAAAAGTGTATATCCATATAATCTTACAAAGAATTGGAAAATGTGAATGAGGGTGCCAAAATAATATTTACTGGGTCACAGAATGATGTATTTTAGAAATATATTCTCAATACTAGAATTCACTGTAGCAAAATTTGCCTATAGTAAGTAAAAGCCATGTTTATACATGGTTAAGTTAGGGGTAATAGCAAAATAATGCATGGGCAATATTATTGAAATCATATATTGACGATGTCATGATTAATCTATGATACCACTTTGTGTGTATAGCCGGAGGCGATTTATAATAACTCTGTTAGTCCAGTCATAGTAAAATTGCATGTTATATATGTGTATTTTAAAAATACATATGGATGGATACCTTTTATTATACATATACACACACCATATAAAACATGTAAGCACTGTAATACTTATATATTGTGAATATATATATGTGTGTGTATATACATATACTGTATATGTGTGTATACATATACTCAGTATGTGTGTATACTTACACTCAGAAAAGCATACTTATGCCCAGGATATGGAAAATTGTTCTTCATGTTTCAATTCAATAACAGTTTTTCTAAAATGCCTTTATTGTCAACCTCTTTCATTTTGCCTTCCCAGAAGACTGAACACTGTCTTCTTAGCAAGCTTACTCCCACCAGTTTGTGTTTATAAATGATGGTAAAGGTAGAACTCATGTGTGTTTATTTGTTCTCTTGCATGTGTACCTTTACATATTAGATCATAAACATCTCCAGAACACAAATCATATTAATTTATTCTTGTGACAGGGTGTTTAATGTTTACAGAGTGCTCTGTAGTTATTTTATCTAATTACATTATTAGCTAACTATTTAATAAGCATTTATGAAGTACTAAGCTCTGGAAATACAATGGTGAGCAAAATAGACATGGCTTAAGTACCATTTAGAGTTAAGAACCTATGAAAGCTAAATCTCTGACTCTGGAGGTCACTCAGGGAAATCTTCCCTGAGGAAGTGAGTTTTCAGTTACAAAGTCAATATTATGTGAAACTTATTTGAGTAATAAGTTTGGTAATAAGTAATGAGCATTTCCAAAGGCCTTGAAAGGAAAGAGACATGGTTTCCTTAGGAAACATTGACTTGAACAGATTTTAAAAACTTTTTAATTTTAAATTCAGCTTGCAAAATAAGAACTACAGCAGATTAATTCTGCTGAAATCTTCTGTCTTACTATTTTGCAATACTGAAAACCCATGTTAGTGGTTACAATGCATATGAAGAGTTTCTCTTTGGCTTTTTAGTGCTATTTGGTTTCCAAGAGATGCATATAGGCAGACTAAGATCACTGCTATCTAAGAGACCTAATTTCTGCTGTTGTCTCTGTCCAGTAGTCAGGATCTATCCTGAAATTTCTCTCATCCGTCTGCTAGCAGCATCCCTTCTACTTGATTTGCACAGGGCCCTTCCTTTTCAGGTCACCACAGAGCAGCTGCTTTGGGGTCCTGTTGTTATCCTTCTTCCCAACATGCCCAGCTCAGCACTCTGAGAGGCAGTAGGCAATGTTTAATATTGGTGGACTGGCTGCGTTCCAGGAACATATCTTGCCACTTAATAAAATAATAGCAAAAGATGAGAATCAGATGGTGTAATAAAATAAGATAACCAGAATAAAAAATAATACAGTTGATAGAGAGTAGACATTAAAACAAAGCCATGGATTTAGTTATTAATTAAAAGGTAAAATGTCTTATAAATAAAACTGCTCAGAGACTTTCTTGTAATTCCAAAATATACTGATAATATACTGAGTGTACAGTTGTTGTTCAGTCACCTAGAAGTGTTTGGTTCTTTGCAACCCCATGGACTGCAACATGCTAGGCCTCCTTGTCCTTCACCACCTCCCGGAGTTTGCCCAAATTCATGTTCATTGCATTGGTGATGTCATCCAGCCATCTCATCCTCTGACACCCTCTTCTCTTTCTGCCCTCAATCTTTACCAGTATCAGGGACTTTTCCAATGAGTCATGTGTTCAGATTAGAGGATCAAAATACTGGACCTTCAGTTTCAGCATTAATCCTTCCACTGAATATTCAAGGTTGATCTCCTTTAAGATTGAGTGGTTTGATCTCCCTGCTATCTAAGGGACTTTTAGGAGTCTTCTCCAGCATCACAGTTTTAAGGCATCGATTTTTTGGTGTTCTGACTTCTTCACAGTCCAGCTCTCACAACCGTACACCACTTGACTATACAGACCTTTGTTGGCAGTAATATCTCTGAGAAACACTGTCTAGGTTTGTCATTGCTTTCCAGCCAAGAAACAATCATCTTCTGATTTCATGGCTGCAATCACCATCCACGCTGATTTTGGAGCCGAAGTAGAGGAATTCTGTCACTATTTCTACCTTTTCCCCCTCTACTTGCGATGTAATAATGGGGCCAAATGCCATGATCTTAGTTTTTTTAATATTTAGTCTTAAGTTGGCTCTTTCACTCTCCTCCTTCACCCACATCAAAAGGCTTTTTAGTTCCTCTTCTCTTTCTGCCATTAGGGTGGTATCATCCACATATCTAAGGTTGTTGTTTCTCCCACCTATCTTGATTCCAGCTTGGAACTCATCCAGCCCAGCATTTCTCATGGTGTGCTAAGTGTATAGGTTAAGCAAACAGGGTGAAAGAAGACATCTCTCTGGTATTCCTTTCTTGATCTTGAACCAATCAGATGTTCCATACAGAGCCCTAATTATTGCTTCTTGATCCACATACAGGTTTCTCAGGTGACAGGTAAGATGGTCCAGTATTCCCATCTCTCTAGAGCTTTCCACAGTTTGTCATGATCCACACAGTCAAAGACTTCAGTGTAACTGATGAAACAGAGATAGTAGTTTTTCTGAAATTCCCTTGCTTTCTCTATAATCCAGTGAATGGTGGCAATTTGATCTCTAGTTTGATCACTGAGTGTATAGCTCCATGAATAAACAAAATATATACTACAACTCTCAAAGACTGTGAATTATATGAAGGTGTGCACAGTCATGAAATGAATGTGCTCAAAAATTATCACTAACCCTTCACTGTCTCCTTTTCTTATGTAACACTTTTAAAAATTATAATTATCTATGTGTGTTTCTTTTTTTTTGACATCATTAAATTTTTGATTATATTTAAATCACTATAATTTCTGTTATTTTCAAATTCATGTTTTTTTTAAATTTAATTTTATTTTTTAACTTTACAATATTGTATTGGTTTTGCCATATATTACATCTGTCTTTTCTTCTAACTCCTAAATGTCATGAAGACAGAGAACTTAGCATTAGCTCAGTGTTGGAAAATAATAAAAATGATGACAATAACTTCTATTTACTAAGTCCTAACTATATTTCAGGCAAAATTCTAAGGAATGTTTATGTATTAACACAGTATTCCCTAATACAATATCAGTTTAATTCTTGGATCAGAAGATATTAAGAAGAGATTGCAAGAATACACAGAAGAACTAGACAAAATAGATCTTAAAATCCCAGATAACCACGATGGTATTATCTCACTGAGAACCAGACATCTTGGAGTGTGAAGTCAAGTGGGCCTTAGGAAGTACCACTAAGAACAAAGCTAGTGAATGTGATGAAATTCCAGCTGAGCTATTTCAAATCTTAAAAGATGATTCTATTAAAGTACTGCACTCAATATGCCAGAAAATATGGAAAACTCAGCCGTGGTCACAGGACTGGAAAAAGTCAATTTTCATTCCAATTCTAAAGAAGGACAATGCCAAAGGATATTCAAACTACTGCATAATTGCACTCATTTCACATGCTAACAAAGTAATGCTCAAAATACACTAAGCCAGGCTTCAACAGTGCATGGACTGAGAACTTCCAGATGTTCAAACCTGGTTTAAGAAAGGTAGAGGAACCAGAGATCAAATTGCCAACATCCATTATATCATAGCAAGAGAATTCCAGAAAAAAAATCTACTTCTGCTTCATTGATTACATTAAAATCTTTGACTGTGTAGATCTCATAACAAACTGGAAAATTCTTCAAGAGATGGGAATACCAGACCACATTACCTGTCTCCTGAGAAACCTGTATGTGAGTCAAGAAGCAACAGCTAGATCTTGACATGGAACAATGGACTGGTTCCAAATCAGGAAAGGAGTATGTCAAGGCTGTATATTGTCATCCTGCTTATTTAACTTATATGCAGAGTACATCATGTGGAATACCAGGCTGGATGAACCACAAGCTGCCAGGAGAAATATCAATAACCCCAGATATGCAGATGACACCACGCTTATGGCAAAAAATGAAGAGGAACTAAAGAGCGTCCTGATGAAAGTGGAAGAGGAAAGTGAAAAAGCTGACTTAAACCTCATCATTAAAAAACTAAGATCATGGCATACGGTCCCATCACTTTATAACAAATAGATGGGAGAAACAACGGAAACAGTGACAGACTTTAATTTCCAGGGCTCCAAAGTCACTGCTGATGGTGACTGCAGCCACAAAATTAAAATTCACTTGCTCTTTGAAAGCAATGATATGACAAATCTAGATACTGTATTAAAAGCAGAGATATTACTTTGCCAACAAAGGCCTGTATAGTCAAAGCGATGGTTTTTCCAGTAGCCATGTATGTATGTGAGAGATGGACCATAAAGAAGGCTGAACACTGAAGAATCGATGCTTTTGAACTGCTTTGTTGGAGAGGACTCTTGAGAGTTCCTTGGACTGCAAGGAGATCACACTGGTCAATCTAAAAGGAAAAAATTCTTAATATTCATTAGAAGGACTGATGCTGATGCTCCAATCCTTTGACCACCTGATGCAAAACCCACCTCAATAGAAATGACCTTGATGCTGGGAAAGATTGAAGGCAGGAGAAGGGCAGAGGATGAGATGGTTGGATGGTGTCACTGACTTAATGGACATCAGTTTGGGCAAGATCTGGTAGATGGTAAGGATAGGGAAGCCTGGTGTTCTGCAGTCCATTCCATGGGGTCACAAAGAGTCGGACACAACAGAGTAAATGAATAACAACAAAGAAGGTGTAAGCATGCTTCTCTCTGTATCTCCAATAAATGTACCTATGAAACCACCCCTTCATGGATCACAGTCATGTCTTGGTAAAGAGCCTTGCATAACTCAACAAAGCTGCAAACCATACCTTGCAAGGGCACCCAAGATGGATGGGTCATAGTGAAGTGTTCTGACAAAACACAGTTCACTGGAGGAGGAAATGGCAATGCACTCCAGTGTTCTTGCCAGGAACCTCATGAGCTGTATGAAAAGGCAAATAGATATGATGCAGGAAGATGAGAAGCCCACCACCCATGTCTGAAAGTGTCCAACATGCTACTAAGGAAGAGCAGAGGGCAGTTACTAATTAGCTCCACAAAGAATGAAGTGGCTGGTCAAAGTGGAAATAATGCTTATATGTGAATCTGTCTGATAGTGAAAGTGAAGTCTGATGCTATAAAGAACAATACTGCTTGGGAGCCTGGAATTTTAGGTCCATGAACCAAAGTAAATTGGATGTGGTCAAGCAGGAGGTGGCAAGGTTGAACATCAACATCTTAGGAAGCAGTGAGCCAAAATGGATGAGAATGGGAAAAGTTAATCCAGATGACAATTTTATCTACTACTATGGGCAAGAATTCCATAGAATAAATGGAATAGCCCCCATAGACAATAAGAGTCTGAAATGCAGTATTTGGATGCAACCTAAAAAGCAACAGACTGCTCCCATTTCATTTCCAAGGCAAACAATTCAACATCACAGGAATCCACATCTCTGCCCCAGTGAATAATGCCTGAGAGGCTGAAGAGTTCTATGATGACATATAACATCTTCTAGAACTAACACCAAAATCAGATATCTTTTTCTTTTAATCATAGCTGATTAGAATGCAGAAGGAGGAAATCAAGAGGTACCTGGAGTAACATGCAAGTTTGGCTTTGGAGTACAAAATGAAGCAAGACAAAGGTTAACAGAGTTTTGTCAAGAGAACATGAAGGTCATAGCAAATACTCTTTTCCAATAACACAAGAGCAGACTCTACACATGGACATCACCAGATGGTCAATACTGAAACCAGATTGATTATGTTATTTGATAGAGAAGCTCTATACAGCCTGCAAAAAAATAAAGAACAGGAGCTGAGAGTGGCTCAAATCATGAGCTCTTTATTGCAAGTTAATTGCAAAATTCAGGCTTAAATTGAAGAAAGTAGGGAAAACAACTAGGCCATTCAAGTATAATCTAAATCAATTCTTTTACGATTGATAAAGTGGGGGTATTAATAAATTCAATGGATTATATCTGGTAGACAGAATGCCTGAGGAACTGTGGATGGAAGTTTGAACACTGTATAGGAAGCAATGACAAAATCCATTCCAAATAAAAAGAAATGCAAGAGGCAAAGTGGTTATCTGAGGAGGCTTTATAAATAGCTGAAGAAAGGAGAGAAATGAAAGGCAAGGGAGAAAGGAAAAAATATACCTAACTGAATGTAGCGTTCTAGAGAATAGCAAGGAGAGATAAGAAGATCTTCTTCAATGAACTATGCAAAGAAATAGAGGAAAACAATAGAATGGGAAAGATTAGAGATCTCTTCAAGAAAATTGGAAATATCAGAAGAACACTTCATGCAAGGATGGGCAGAATAAAGGACAGAAACTGTAAAGATCTAGCAGAAGAGATTAAGAAGAGGTGGCAAGAATATACAGAAGAGCTATACAAAAAAAGATCTTAATGACCTGGATAATCATGATGGTGTGCTGCTCACCTAGAGCCAGATGTCTTGGAGTGTGAAGTCAAGTGGGCCTTAGGAAGTATTATAACAAACAAAACAAATGAGGTGAGGGTATTTCAGCTGAGCTATTTAAAATCCTAAAATACGATGCTGTTGAAGTGCCACACTCAATATGTCAGCAAATTTGGAAAACTCAGCAGTGGCCATAGGACTGAAAAAGGTAAATTTTCATTTCAATCCCAACTGAACGGGTCAAAGACTGTTCAAACTACTGTACAACTGCTCTCATTTCACATGCTAGTAAAGTTATGACCAAAATCCTTCAAGCTAGGTTTCAGCAGTACGTGAACTGAGAAATTCCGGGTATATAACCTGAAATTTGAAGAGGCAGATGAACCAGACATCAAATTGCCAACATTCATTGGATTATGCAGAATTTGTAGAATCTTCATTCTGAAAAATACTAAAAAATACTGATAAATGATATTTTTTTTAAAAAAAGGCTGAAATAATTTAAGAGATGTACTGTGTTCATGAATTGGAAGATTTAACATAGTAAAGATGTCAGTTAAACATATTAATGCGTAAAAATAATGCAATTCAAATTTAAGAAAAACTTGCAAGATTTTTGTATATTTGGGTAAGTTTATTCTAAAGTTTATATGAAAAATAAAGGAAAAAACTAGCCTACCTACCATTAAAAAAAAGTAAAGTGGAAGGATTACCACATGATTTTATAATATATTCCACAACTGCAGTTAACAAGACAGTGTGGAATTGGTAAAAAGATAGATATATAGATCAATGAAATAGAAAGAGATTCCATTAATAGATACACAGAAATATGCCCAATTGATTTTTGACAAAATGCAGGTACAATTCAGTAAGTAAAAATAGTCTTTTGACAAATGATGTGGGAATAACTGGAATTCAAATAACTGGTTATTCAAAATAACCTCAACCCAATTCTCACAACCTTTAAAAAAAATGAAATCTAATGAATTATAAGTTTAAATGTAAAATGTAAAAGTTTTAAAAAAAGGACAAAAATCTACATATGGCACAATAATCATGATTTACAAAATAAAATATTGATAAATTAGACATCATTAAAATTAAAAATTTTACTCTGAGAATGGCACTCTTAAAAGAATGAAAAGACAAGCTTTAGACTGGGAGGAAACATTTACAAATTACACAATCTACAATGAATCTTTTATCTGCATATATAAAGAGATTTCAAAATTCAACAGTAATTGACACACTGATTTTCAAGTTATATCGGGAGACAAAAGGCCGAGAACAGCTAATTCAATATTGAAGGAGATGAGCAAAATTAGACTGACACCATGCAGTTTTAAGACACACTACAAAGCAGCAGTGACCAAGAAAGTGTGGTACTGGAGAAAGAACAGAAATGTAAATCAATAAAATAGAAAATATATATCTTACATAAATATAGTTAACTGATACTTGACAAAGGTGGAAGGACAATATATTGGAGAAAAAATAGTTTGTTTTTTTAACACATGTTGTGGGAACAACTGGACATCTACATGTAAAATAAAATAGAATGATTTTAGAACAGACATTATACCCTTAAAAAGATTAACCCAGAATGAATGACAGAACTAAATGTCAAATACAAACTAATTAAATTCAAAGCAATGAACATTAAATAAAACCTAGATTACTTTTGGTATGCCACTGACATTTTAGATATAATTCCAAGGGCACACTCAATCCATGAAAGAAACAATTGATAAGCTATACTTCATTAAAATTAAAAACCTATCCAAGAAAGATAGTGACAAGAGAATGAGAAGACAATCACAGATTGGCAGAAAATATTTGCAAAAGATATATTTAATAAAAGATTGTTATCCTAAATATACAAAATACTCTAAAACTCAGCAATAAGAAAGCAAACTCCTATTAAAAACAAGGCAAAGACTTTAACAAACACTACGCCAAAGAAGATACATGGATGATAACTACAGCTATGTGAAGATGCTCAACATGGTGTGTTACTGGGAAATTGCAAATTAAAACAACAATGAAAAGCCTCTATATACCTATTAAATGAACAGATCCAAACACTGACAACCTCAACTTCTTGTGATAAAGTGAAGGAACAGAAGCTTTTATCCATTGCTAGTGGGAATGTACAACGTACCATCGTACAGCCACTTTGGAAGATACTTTGGTGGTTCTCACAAATTTAATCATACTGTTATCATATGACCTTTTGGGTAGTTGCCCAAAAGAACTGAAAACTTACATTCACACAAAAATGCACATGTCTCTTTATGGCAGCTTTGTTTATAACTGCCAAAACTTGGAAGCAACCATGATTTCCTTGAGTAGGTGGGTGGATAAATAAACTGTGGTTCATCTAGTAACTAAAATATTATTTGGCATTAAAAAAAGAAATGAGTTATCAAGCCATGAAAAGACATTGAGAAAACTTAAATGCAAGTTACTAAGTAAAAGAAGTCCATCTGAAAAAGGTACCTACTGTATGATTCCAACTATATGAAATTTTGGAAAAGGCAAAATTATGGAGACAGTAAAAAGATTAGTGTTTGTCAGGGGACAGTGGGAAGGAGGAGACAAATAGGCAGAGCAGAGAGAATTTTTAGGACACTAGATATATTCTGTATGACACCACAATGATGAATACAATAATGATACATTTGTAAAAACTGTAGAATGTACAACACCAGGAATGAAGCTTAAGGTAAATTACAGACTTTGGGGATTAGGCTGTGTCTATATAGGTTCACTAAATGTAATAAATGTACCATTGTCATAGGCATCAATGACAGTGGGAGAGGCTGTGTATGTGTATGGATGTGTGGTATTTGGGAACTCTCTGTATTTTCCATTCAAATTTTCTGTGAATCTAAAAAAAAAGGAAAAGTTATGGAAAGTTAGTAACTTAGTCACGTCCGACTCTTTGTGACCCCATGGACTGTAGCCCACCAGGCTCCTCTGTCCATGGAATTCTCCAGGCAAGAATACTGGAGTGGGTTGCCATTTCCTTCTCCAGGGATCTTCCCAACCCAGGGATCGAACCCAGGTCTTCTGCATTGCAGGCAGACTCTTTAATGACTGAACCACCAGTGAATCTAAAACGTCTCTCAAAAATAAAGACCATTTATTAAAACAAATTCACAGTAAAATATTGAATAATTCAACTAAAAATAAGCAAGAGATTTGAACAAACAATTCACAAAAAGGAATATACAGATAATGAACAAATACATGTAAAGATGTTCTGCATCATTAGCCACTAGATCAATGTGAACTAAACCATGATGAATTGTCACTATATTTATTAAAATGCCTAAAAAAGATGATGTCACCATCAAGTGGCAAGGAGAATGGAAATCAACTCCCATCCATTTCTGGTGAAAATATAAAATGGGACAGCCTCTCTGGAAGTAGTTTGGGCCATCAATATAATTCACTAATCTCTCTCTTAGATATAGATGGGAATGACAAAAATGTCCTTCAATGAGCTAAAGGATTTTTTAAAAATAGTGGTACATCTAAACAATGGAATACTATTCATCTGTAAAAAAGAAAGAATAACTGATGTACAAGACTATATGGACCTCAAAGATTATGCTAAGCACAAAAGCCTGTCTCAAAAATTTATAAGTTGCATCCTTTCATTTGGATATTTGTATAATGTTTTCAAAAATATAGGGCTATAAAAAAGATCGGTGGTTGTCAGTTCATTGTGAGGGTAAGGTATGAATATAAATAGATAACAGAGAAAGTGGAAATTATGGGACTGATCTGTATTCTAGTTTTCACAGTAGTTATAATGTACTAAATTTTCTATAACTATATGCCATAAGAAATGTAATTTACCATATAATTGCTATAAAATTAAAGTAAAACTCTATGAGTTTGATGTTTTTATCCTCATTTTGTGATGTATAAACTGAGAACTACTGAAGTTAGGTAATTTTCCCAAGGGTACAGATCTAGTAGGCATTTGGGTCAGAAATCAATCTGAGACAGACTCCATGGCTGTACTCATGGACCAGAAAGAAACCTCATGAATTATTGCTGAATGAGTGCATCAGTCAATGAAGGAAACAATTAATCAAATATGCAATTACTTTGGAATCAGTTATGAGCATTCTCATCTAACTGGCAGCAATACTCTGAAAGACCTCAGTTAAGTAAGTCAATAGATCCAGGTCAAGCAAGACTTATGGCCACTTCTGAAAACTGAATCCTGACACAATAGCAATAATAGTACTACTAAAAGTAGAGAGAGTTTGGAGGTCCCCAAACTTACCCTGTGACTCCTACAGTTACTCGAAGCTCCCTTAAGGTCTGCCTGGGGGGATATAGGAAGGTGTCACTAGAGCTCATACCTGTCAATCATTCCCAGTCAGTAGTCAATGAGACATATGAATTAGATTATGGAAGCTGTACACAGTTTTATGGGAAATAATTTTCAAATTAAACATATAGGTATATACATACATATGTGTGTGTGGGTGTGTATCCCATTTTATAGAATTTGCTCCAGATCACAAAAAAGAAAATATTTTCAAAATAGTTTATAAATCCAGGCTCATTTTAATTATCCTTAAAAAAATGATACAGCAGAAACATAAAGTTTGTTCTTTCTTTTGACTAGATTTTAATGTATAAAAAAATAATAGGGAATCAAATTGAAAAGTATTTTAAAACAAAGAATTTAATATAAAATATTAATGCCTATTACCATTTTTATTGAGCAAAACTGAAAACAAATAGATGATTGCAATTGATTCAAAATAAAAAAGCTTTTATTATATTTATGTAAGGAAATAATAATATACATAATAAATACTTCTTATTTAAAATACTCTTTAAATGTTAAATATAGAAGGATTTCGTATAATATGATTATCTCAAAAATAGTGTACATAATATGTTGCTCTATAAACTCTGGTCTCCATTTTTGTTGTTGAATGCTTCAGTCTCATTCCTGCCTTTGTATTTGGCATTCCTCACACTTATTTCTAATCTCTGAAGGGCAGTCTTTTCCTACATCTAGGTTATAGCTCAAGTGTCAACAAATTATGAGGTCTTTTTTGTGGGTTTTTTGGGGGGTTTTTTTGGCTGCCAAAATTTGAGCTCTCAATTTGGTAAAATCTTATATTGTTTAAATCTTTATTGGTGACTGGGCTCCAATGCACACAGTAGAAGGAAGTGCAACAATATTCCCTCTCCTTGTCTCCTGGTAGCCAGTATGAGCACTAAACTTGCACTACAAAAATCAGATGCTTTCATCTAAGACTCGGAGTCTGTACAAGTTCCACAGACTTCTACAGAGAATAATTAGAGATTATTTGTGCAGTGGTAGTGGTGTAGAAATGAATCAAGCATCCAGCATCCAGGTTACCAGCTGTGCCTCCTGACCACAGTCCTGAAACATAGCTTAAGCAATGTCCCCTGTTCCCTAATTGTTTTTTTTTTTTTTTTTAATCATTCTTCTGGAATGGTTCTTCAGAATTGTCATTAATTCTATTAGCTATCAAATACAATCCTTTTTCTGATAAAGTTCTCCAAAGCTGCTTGATGTTGCTGAGCTCCTAGGATCCTTAAACTTTCATCCCTGTTTATCCCGTTGAAAGAATTTACCTCCCTGTAACAATACCTAGAGGATGCTTTCTCCTCCTTTTCCTTCCAGATTTGTCTCTCCAGAATAATTTTATTTATGTAATTGTGTACATTAGTCTCTCCTCAGGTGGCTATGAGTCACACAGTCTCTCCAATTAAAAATGAACTTCACAAAACTATTGCTGAAGGAAGGGATACTATTTGTAAATTGTTTTTTACAAATTTGTGCATTTAAATTTTTAGAAATTATAGAAAAGTTGATATTATTAAAGAAGAAAGGAATAAATGAAGAAAATATAAGCTTCCTCAATGGACTTACATTTTCCAATTTATCCTCAGGTGAAGTTATAGATTTAATTCCTTTATAATTAAGAAACAGAAAATTTGGAAATAGCAAGTAAATTAATAAAAAATGGAAAGATTTCCCCTTTGTCTATCAGATTACACTATTAATATAAATAATTAAAACAATCTACTCCTTGAACAATAATATGTGGATAAAGGAGAAGAAAAGAAAGTTTAAGAATCACATAGATAACAATTTTATTTTTTAATAAGAGAAAAATTTAAAATATGGTGGTACACTAAACTAAAATTTTGGAAAGATAAATTTGAAATGTATTAGGCCCCAAATTGTGTAAAATTAATACTGTAAACAGTAAGAACCGCTACGTGGATCACAGCTTGTGTCAAAGGGGCTTGTGTAACTTAAAGAAGCTATGAACTATGCTGTGCAGGGCCACCCAAGATGAACGGGTCATAGTGAAGAGTTCTGACAAAACCTGGTCCACTAGAGAAGAAAATGGAAAACTACTCCAGTATTCTTTTTGTGAGAACCCCATGAGCCATATGAAAAGGCAAAAAGATCCAACATTGGAAGATGATCCCACCCAGGTTGGAAGGTGTCCAATGTACTACTGGAAGAACAGAGGGCAATTACTAATATCTCCAGAAAGAAGGAAGAGTTTGGGCCAAAGCAGAAATGATGCTCAGTTGTGGATGTATCTGGTAGTGATAAAGTCCAATGCTGCCAACAACAATATTGAAAAAGGATCTGGAATATTCAGTCAGTCAGTCAGTCAGTTCAATTGGTCAGTCGTGTCCGACTCTTTGCAACCCCATGAATCGCAGCAAGCCAGGCCTCCCTGTCCATCACCAACTCCCGGAGTTCACTCAGACTCACGTCCATCAAGTCAGTGATGCCATCCAGCCATCTCATCCTCTGTCTTCCCCTTCTCCTCCTAACCCCAATCCCTCCTAGCATCAGAGTCTTTTCTAATGAGTCAACTCTTCGCATGAGGTGGCCATAGTATTGGAGTTTCAGCTTTAGCATCATTCCTTCCAAAGAAATCCCAGGGTTGATCTCCTTCAGAATGGACTGGTTGGATCTCCTTTCAGTCCAAGGGACTCTCAAGAGTCTTCTCCAACACCACAGTTCAAAAGCATCAATTCTTTGGTGCTCAGCCTTCTTCACAAGTCCAACTCTCACATCCATACATGACCACAGGAAAAACCATAGCCTTGACTAGACGGACCTTTGTTGGCAAAGTAATGTCTCTGCTTTTCAATATGCTATCTAGACTGGACATAACTTTTCTTCCAAGGAGTAAGTGTCTTTTAATTTCATGGCTGCAGTCACCATCTGCAGTCCATGAATTAAGGTAAATTGAATATGGTCAAGTAGGAGATGGCAAGAATAATCATCAACATCTAAGGAATTAGTGAGCTAAAATAGATGGAGATGGGCAAATTTAATTCAGATGACCATTATATATATATTACTGTGAGCAAGAATCTTTGAGAAGAAATGAAGTAGCCCTCATAGTCAAGAAAAGGGTACAAAATGCTGTACTTGGGTGCAATCTCAAAAACAACAGGATGATCTTGGTTCATTTCCAGGGCAAACCATTCAACACCACAGTACTCCAAGTCTATACCCCAACCACCGATTACAAAAAAGTTGAAGACTGGTTCTATGCAGACCTACAACACTTTCTAGAACTAACACCAAGAAAAGATGTCCTTTTCATCATAGGAGATTGGAAAACAAAAGTGGGAAGTCAAGAGACAGCTGGAATAACATACAAGTTTGGCTGTGGAGCAGGGCAAAACCTAACAAAGCTTTGTCAAGGGAACACTCTGGTTATAACAAGTATCTTTTTCCAATACAAAAGATATCTCTACACACGGACATAACCAAAATCAGAAGGATTATGTTCTTTGCAGCCAAAGATGGAGAAGCTCTAAACAGCAAAAACAAGACCTGGAGGTGACTGTGGCTCAGATCATCAGCTCCTTATTGCAAAACTTCAGGCTTCATTTGAATAAAGTAGGTAAAGCTAGTAGGCCATTGAGGTCTGACCTAAATTATATCCCTTATGATTATACAGTGGAATTGATGAATAGATTCAAGAGATTATATATAGTGGGCAGAATGCCTAAAGAACTATGGATGGATGAAGGTTTGTAACATTGCACAGGAGGCAGTGACCAAAACCATCCAAAAGAAATGCAAGAAGGCAAAATGGTTGTCTGAGGAGGCTTTTTTAAATAGTTGAGGAAAGAAGAGAAATGAAAGGCAAGGGAGTGACAGAAAGATACACCTAACTGAATGCAGAGTTCTAGAGAATAGCAAGGAGAGAAAAGAGGGTCATCTTCAGTGAACCATGCAAAGAAATAGAAGGGAAAAAAATAGAATGGGAAAGACTAAAGATCACTTTAAAAAAACCTGAAGATATCAAGGAAACATTTCATGCAAGGATGGGCATGATAAAGGACAGAAATGATAAAGACCTAACAGAAGCAGAAGACATTAAGAAGAAGAGGAAAGAATACAGAGAAAAACACTATGCAAAAAAGGTCGTAATGACCCATATAATCACAATGGTGTGGTCACTACCTAGAGCCAGACATCTTTGAGTGTGAAGTCCAGTGCGCCTTAGGAAGCATTATATGAACAAAGTTAGTGGAAAACTTTATTAGCAAATTTAGAAAACTTAAGCTACACCCACAAGACTGGAAAAGGTCACCTTTCATTTCAACCCCAAAGAAAGGCAATCCCAAAGAATGTTCAAACTGCTGAACATTCCACATGCTAGCAAGGTTATGCTTAAAATCCTTCAAGCTAGGCTTTAGCAGTATGTGAACTGAGAACTTCCAGATGTACAAGCTGGGTTTAGAAAAGGCAGAGGAACCAGAGATCAAATTGCCATTTGTTGGATCATAGAAAAAGCAAGGGAATTCCAGAAAAACATCTACTTCTGTTTCATTGACTGTGCTAAAGCCTTTCAGTGTGTGGATCACAAAAAAACTGTGGAAAAATCTTAGTGATAGGAACACCAGACCACCTTACCTGCCTCCTGAGAAAACTGTATGCAGGGTCAAGAATCAACAAATAGAACCAGACATGGAACAACAGACTGGTTCAAAATTGGGAAAGTAGTATGACAAGGCTGTATATTGTCACCCTCCTTATTAACATATGCAGAAATGATATGCTGAGTGAATCACAAGCTGGAATCAAGACTGCTGGGAGAAGTATCAACAACCTCAAGTCATGCCAATTGTATGCTGATTAAAATTACCCCAAATTTATGTCAGTTTACAATTTTCACTTATCTTGTCATCACATACTAAAATGTTGACTCTTAATTTGATTCTTTAGTATGTTCTTAAATTTTATATTTTTAAAAATAGTTGTCAATCAGTTAGTAAATATGATGCAGGAATAGTTTTTAAATTGGCAAAAATGTAGAATTAAACCATGCCTACAATATCTTCGATCTTGTGCTGTCTCCAGAGACGTGGCTCAGTTCAAATTGTGGGGAGGGTGAAACCTGGATCTATTCATAAGGAAATATCACACAAATCCAACTTGAGATCATTCTATAGAATAAATGGTTCATACTGATGTTAAAACATTAAAGTCAAGGAGAATAAAGAAGTGCTGAGGATTGCTTTATCAAAAAAGGAACAATATAGTCATGCCTAATCCTAGACTGAACTCAGGAAATAAAATAATCTGTGAAAATATATTATTAAAACAGCTGATAAATCTTGAATATAGACTGTTGATTAGATTACTATATTTTATTAATCTTAAATATCCTGATTGTGATCATTGTATGCAAAAAAATACAAAATTTATATCAGCTCTTTTTTTACTATTCTTACAACTTTTGTGTAAGTTTGATACTGAAATGAAGTGAAAAATATATCCAAAAATAACATGTTAGTCTTGCTTTTCTAGGGAAAATGATACCTAAGCTTTAAAATTACACTTTCCAGTACCAAAAAAGGTTTTCTTTTAAATTGAGGATAACTTATATTATAAAGATATTTTCTTCAAAACAGCATTTAGCTAAACATGCTTTTTAACTTAACTTTCTTCTACTAATCTGAAAAAAAGATGTAATTTTAGTAAATGAAAAACTTCCAATTTAGGGCAAAGGGTCTAGCACTTTAAGTTCTTTCATTGTATTCAAAAAATAAATATATTCAGAAGAGCAAATGCACAGAATTTCTTACAGTTTATAGCAATTTAATTACAAACTTATTTGTATTGAATGTATTTTTTTTCTTTAAGGAAATAGGTTGGATTTCAGGAGATAAAAATTTTAAAAAGTACTTCTATTTTTTAAATTAAAAGATAATTATCTTTTTCCTTTACCTGGAATAATAAGAAAGTACATTTATACTTTTTGATTCCAAAGTTTGAACTTACAAAAAAATACAAATTTTTGTAGGTGATCTTGAGATATAAAAAGCATAGGTTTCTAATTTAAGCACTACAAGGAGTCTCATTTTCCTGGAGGTAGCCAAAATTATTTAAGGCTTTTTCTACTCATCACTGAAGCCAAAGGAATCCCTGCATGTGAAAGAAAATAGATAAGAAAAGGTATCTGCTCCATGAAAGAAAAGGTAAAAATAGATTTAGTCCATAGAGAAAGCTTATGGGCAAAGTCCCAACATTAAATAGAATACAACAGATTTCCATGGGAGGTTTTGGAAAAGGAAAAATCAAACTTAGAATTTTCTTCTTGTCATTAGCTACCAGAATTAAGGGTTACATACCAACTATTGCATTAACAGTTTTACATAAGGTTTTTGTCCAGCTAATCAAAAGAGAAAAATATGAAGTTACAAAGTAAAGATTTTAATCAAGCCGATTCTGGGGTGTGTGATTTCTGTCGTCACATAGAGCACTGTACTTAGATGGGCCTCATGTTGGATTTAATACTATAATCTTACCATATAGAACTTTTCAAAATTTTATGAAAAGAGTGTTCTTTTAACTTTTCATTTTGTACTATGATGCATATTCAGTTCAGTTCAGTTCCGTAGCTCAGTCGTGTCTGACTCTTTGTTACCCCATGAATCGCAGCATGCCAGGCCTCCCTGTCCATCACCAACTTCAGAAGTTCACTCAGACTCACGTCCATCGAGTCAGTGATGCCATCCAGCCATCTCATCCTCTGTCGTCTCCTTCTCCTCCTGCCCCCAATCCCTCCCAGCATCAGAGTCTTTTCCAATGAGTCAACTCTTCACATGAGGTGGCCAAAGTATTGGAGTTTCAGCTTTAGCATCATTCCTTCCAAAGAAATCCCAGGGCTGATCTCCTTCAGAATGGACTGGTTGGATCTCCTTGCAGTCCAAGGGACTCTCAAGAGTCTTCTCCAACACCACAGTTCAAAAGCATCAATTCTTCTGCGCTCAGCCTTCTTCACAGTCCAACTCTCACATCCATACATGACCACAGGAAAAACCATAGCCTTGACTAGACAGACCTTTGTTGGCAAAGTAATGTGTCTGCTTTTGAATATGCTATCTAGGTTGATCATAACTTTCCTTCCAAGGAGTAAGCGTCTTTTAATTTCATGGCTGCAGTCACCATCTGCAGTGATTTTGGAGCCCCCCAAAATAAATTCTGACACTGTTTCCACTGTTTCTCCATCTATTTCCCATGAAGTGATGGGACCGGATGCCATGATCTTCGTTTTCTGAATGTTGAGCTTTAAGCCAACTTTTTCACTCTCCACTTTCACTTTCATGTAGCTAGTCCTAATTTCTATCCTTTTGTCAATTATATCACCAACTGTGCCTCATATTTTTAGTCTTACTCCTGTGAAGAGATATTTATCATAAAATAGTTTGTGAAATTAAATTGGGATGAGAGTTCTTCACTTTCAGGTTTATAAACTTTACACTGAACATTCTAAAATTGATTTTTTCTTAGTTTGTGTGTGTGTGTGTGTGTGTTGGCTTGCATGTTTCTTCTAACTTTGTATTTTCTCAGGGCAGGGAAGCAACTTCCTGGAAGAATACATAAAAGACAGAAAATAAATCTGAGAGCAAAGAAATCAAATGCGACCTTGAAAGTGGGGCATTTGCTTTAAAAGAAAGTGGGGACCTGTCTGAGAGAGAAAAACAAGAATCAAGAAAAAAAAAAAAAAAAAAACTACCCACAGAACTGGAATCCAATAAAATATCATTGAATCAACCTGAACTTTTGAGCACTTCAGATACTCAGGGTTGAATTGGGTTGTGGGGCTGAAGGAAAAATCAGAGATCAAAAAATTATTCATAACCCAGGAGAAAAGACTTTTTAATTCTTGGAAAGTGGTACAGATTCTCAGGTGGAGATACTAATAAACTATACTCATTGATTCAGTAACTGAGTTGGTTTGAGGTACTAGTGACATTGTCAGTCTTTGTCTAATTCTCAATAATAGACACAAACTAAAAATGTCCCTTGCTTCTTTCTCTCATCACTGTACCTTTTTAGTAAAACCTTTTCATATCATTAGAGACTGCTCTTTTCAAATAGGATATTACATTTCTATGTCACTTAAAAATTATTACCTCGAAGGCAAAATTATCAGGGAAGTGTGTTTCTGTTTATAGTATTCAGTTAAAGCAAGGATATTAGTTTCTGCTGTTAATACAAAGCAAAATATACAAACTGGAATAGACATAGGTAATAAAGCTTCAAGATGTACTTTTATGTGTGCTATTGTACATATATGGTTTGCATATCTATCCAATGGTGCCTATATATGTAATTGCATTTTATGTTCAAAAGGCCTTTACTGACTTATCTATGACAAAGTAAAAATGTATTCTAACAATGCAATTAATTATGGAATATGCACATAAAGTATGCATTTCATTGTAAAGCATTGACCTTGAAATTTACACTTTGTCAATATATTATTTTATGAAAATACTTATTACAAGAAATTTGCCCAAAAGATTCACACAACTGTGGGGATTAAAAGATTTGTATTTCTTAAATTTAATATGAACTCATGTTATGTAAATGGAGAAGTGTATGGCAACCCATTCCAGTATTCTTGCCTGGAGAATCCCATGGACTGAGGAGCTCAGTGGGGTTGCACTCCATGGGGTTGCAAAGAGCAAACACAATTGAATCAAATTAGCAGGCACACATTTATGTAAAAGAGTTTTAAAAACGATTGGCTTTCACCTATTGCACAATCATAATTAGTTTGTACGAAAAGAAGTTCACTTTCTAAAGAGAAAAGCATTTAGAGTCCTCTTTAATTAATTAAAAGGGTGTACTGCATCCATGGGGTCACAAAGAGTCGAACACGACTGAGCGACTGAACTGAAGAGATAGTTGAAACAAACAGACCAAGAAGGACAGGGTTATCTTCTTTCCTAGAAGATACTTAACCACCAAGAACTTCAAGTGCTTAAAACTATTTCTTGGGGGACTTCCTTGTCAATCCCATTGTTAAGGCTCTGTGCTCCCTAAGCAGGGGGCATGGGTTTGATCCCCACTTGGGGAGCTAAGATCTCACATGGCAAAAATAAATAAATAAATTTCCTGGTACTGCATTTTGCAATGCTGAGTTAGGATTAGCTGTTATTTTTATTTTCCATGTGCTATTTCAGTGTTATGTTGTGCCTTCCCCCTCCACCCAAATCAGAAGCTGATATCTTAGATGTAAGCAGGCAGCAAGGTTAAATCCATTTAAGAAAAACACATTTAATATACAGAAACATTTACCTAATTAAATGTTTACCTAATTAAATATGCAACCATTTTTAACTTAAAAATACAGAATATTTTAGTGATTCCAAGAGGAAATCATGATCATTTTTCAATGTATAGGTCACTAGCATGATCGGTCACTAGTTCAGTTTAGTTCAGTTCAGTCACTCAGTCGCGTCCAACTCTTTGCACCCGATGAATCGCAGTCACTAGCATGATCCAAAATGATAAAAAATGGTAAATCAACTTCTCCAGTTTAAAAACTTGATTTGTTACATTTCACACTAAAAAAAAAAAAAAAACTAATACCCAATATAACTCACTCACATCTAGTCCCAATGGAGGTATCGGTTTTCCAGCATAGCTGTGTAATCTTCCAAGAAAAACAATAAGAGCCTCCCAAAATCATATATAGTCTTGGTCACATGGTGTAAATTACTCATTTTGTAATTTACATGATCAGACAGCTTGTAAAAAAAGTGTTAACATACTTGTTTATAATTTGTAGGAAAGCATGAACTCAAGAAAATTTCAGGCTCTCTTTATGATATCAACATTGCCAAAACAATGATGAGGAGGAAGTCTTTCACAGCCAGACATTGTCTCATCAATCAGTTTGCAGTCAGGAGAAAAATTGACTTAGTCATGATATGGTTCTTAAAGGAAAAAGTAATAAATTCCGTACAAATGGCAAGCTGGCAGTGTGGCTAATTTATTCATTATCCACCCCAGAAAAATAATTAAGTCATGCTTTCTTTCCCAGTGCTTCATTACAGTTTAACATGCCCCCTCCCTCACCTTTTTTTGGATTCTGCAGTAAGAATACTTATTAAAATAAATTAGCTGCAAAACTTTTAACTCTATCTTAAAGAAAAACTAATCCACTTTTCTAGTGGAAGCAACATTGATTAAATAAACCCAGTTCCATGCAGAGCAGAATAATTCCTTTGGCCACAGTTTCTAACTGTAAATGGTGCTGTATCTGTATTAGTTTGAACAGTGTGTAGTAAGTTGTAAATTTATAATTGCTATTAACCTCTTTTAGTGTTTCTTTCTTTATCTCTTATGGGTGACATTTTGATTTCAGAAAAAAGAGTACATCTGAATGCTAGAAATGTACATATTTGATATTTTAGTCATGTAAATGAGAAATGTTTAATGAACTAATTTTTTGCACAACCTATGTTGATTAAACATGAAGCTAATAGGTGAAAAATATATTGTTCTTACCAAAAAAGAAATTCAGAAATGTATGGCACTCTATGTTGTAGATCATATGTAAACCAAACTGCCTTAGAAAATCTAACAGGTAACATTTGGTAACAAAACTTGTATGAAATGATAAAGGCATTTTCCTGTGAAACTTGAGATTCTTTAGTTATGTATGTTATTGCATTGATATCTATCAAAAATATTTTTTCATTTTCTCGTAATTTTAAAGGAGCAATATGACAGATTATTTCCATATATGGCTGCCTTCAATCTCTATACACATAGGCGGCTCTTGCCATCAAAAGATAAAATTTTATTTCTCCACCCATTGAATATGAGATTTCTGTGTAATTTTCTTATAACAGTGGATTCTGTGTAAGTGACACTACAGAGTTTCTAGGCCAAGGAAACTTCTGTTTTCATCCTCTTGGGAACTAGACTTCACATAGAGAATTTCAAGGTATATTACTGAGTGAGTGAGTCCCAGTCCCAACCCTGTGGAGAGAAAAGCTTCCACATGGAAGTCTCCAACCATTCTCTTTGCTACCATCGAGGGTGAAAGCTCACCAATGGGTGAAGCCACCCATCCTGTTCAGCCTCAGCTGAGTTCCCAAGTGAAGGAGGCATGTGTGATCTCAACCAACATAATGTGGAACAGAAGAACCTAGCTGAGCACAGTCAACCTACAAAATGTCATGTAATATATCTCACTATTAATTTGGGTGACAGTTTGTTATAAAGCTACATAAATGATAATGGAAATTTGTTTAAAATATTAAAAACAAGAGAGAAATGCATTGTGTTGCTATTACTGATAGAGTTAAACTATATTAAGACTTCTATCTTCCAGAATTGTTAGTTCTCTCTCTCTCTCTCTCTCCCAACCTCCTACTTCGGATATTAACGTCTTGGCCATCATCTTTCAATAATTTCACTAATCAGTTTTGTAATTAATAGCAAGATTTCAGACATTCATAATGTCTGGTCTCAGAATACATATACATTATGGGTTGCAGTTCAAATGTTCACTGAATTAAGCCCAAAGTGATACTTTGAAGAGAAAATGTGTTTCATCCTAAGAAGTAACTGTCAATAGAAAGTTACATGTTCATTTATGAAGAGATAAAAATGGCTCAAAGTTGTACATTGAAAAGATGCACAAAGCCATCCTTTACTCGGACTCCAGGGTGATGCATATAGTTTGAAACTTTAACTATTGCACCTCAGTGCTTAAAACTTTTTAATAACTCACTCTGTCTTTGTGAGAAGACTGCCCTCCACAGTATGGTGCATAAAGTCTTCTTAATCTGTCCCCTACAGATTTCTCTACCATAATCTCTTTCCACTCCCTACTTTATATTTCATCTGTTCTAAGTAGCCCAGACATGTGAGTAAGGCTCTTTTGCTATTGTTTAATTTCTTCTCTCTGGAATGTACTTTCTTTTCTTCTTACCTGCCTACCTTCTACTAATGCCTTAAGACTCAATCTGTCCTTGCCTCTTCCCTGACACCTGTGACTCCAATCTGGCCCTTTTCCTCCTTACAGATAGCATTCAGTGCATACCTCTGCCGCTGTGGTTACCACAGAGTCAAAATTATGTGCTCACTTACCACTCTCTCCTATTCACAGAAGAAATATAAATGGCACAACATGTGGGAATTCAGGATAAGGTGGTCCTATAACCAAGTGACAGAAGTCAGGTAATACATTGCCACAAAGAAGATGTTATCTAATGGGTAGTAATAACTTTCTCCAAATTTTCTATTAGATTTTAAGTAATATAACTACAATGTTGATGACATAAACTTGGCAAATTCCAATTCCTTGTTAATTTATTAATGATTTGTTGTGAATACCAGTCAGGGCTGATATAGTTATTTGGAAAAATAAAAGTGCCTTTCTACTTTTTCAAAATCTTAGGTTGAGATCAGAATAAAATTTGACTTCTCAAATATAATGAATATTGTGACTTGGTGATTGGGAATGAAGGCTATTGAAAAACTGATTCCTAAGGATCTACTTACTAATCTTTATAAGTTTAAATAGCTATGCATCTATTGGTGAGATTTGGTTCACATTTAACACTTACTTAGGAGAAAATGAAAGATATGAGCAAATGGGCATCACTTATTCAAGTAGTTTTAATACTACTGTCTGGTCAACTGTAGCATACAACTCGCCACCAATGAATCAAAATATTATGTCAGTTGTGCTTTTATCATTTGAGAAATTTCAATTCTTAAGTTCTGGTTTAAGATGATGGATTGAAATAAAACTAAATCTTTAGTTTAGTTTTGATCTGGACTCTCATAAACACTACTATCAAATGATTGAGTTAAAATTGTGCATGCGTGTGTGTGTGTGTGTGTGTGTGTGTGTGTGTGTGTGTGTATTATTAGGCAGGGGAGAAAAGAAAAAATAGCAAATATTTTTCATTCTGCAAAACAGATAGTTGAATAGGGACTGATTAACTACAGCTAAGAAGGTTAATTACTTACTTGGAAGGAAAGTAAAAGGAAAGTTATGACCAACCTAGATAGCATATTCGAAAGCAGAGACATTACTTTGCCAACAAAAGTTCATCTAGTCAAGGCTATGGTTTTTCCTGTGGTCATGTATGGATGTGAGAGTTGGACTGTGAAGAAGGCTGAGCACTGAAGAATTGATGCTTTTGAACTGTGGTGTTGGAGAAGACTCTTGAGAGTCCCTTGGACTGCAAGGAGATCCAACTAGTCCATTCTAAAGGAGATCAGTCCTGGGATTTCTTTGGAAGGAATGATGCTAAAGCTGAAACTCCAGTACTTTGGCCACCTCATGCGAAGAGTTGACTCATTGGAAAAGACTCTGATGCTGGGAGGGATTGGGGCAGGAGGAGAAGGGGACGACAGAGGCTGAGATGGCTGGATGGCATCACTGACTCGATGGACATGAGTCTGAGTGAACTCCGGGAGTTGGTGATGGACAGGGAGGCCTGGCGTGCTGCGATTCATGGGGTCGCAAAGAGTCGGACACAACTGAGCGACTAATCTGATCTGATCTCTGAAGAAGGTTAAATCCACACCCAGCACAAGAGGACATTTCTACAGAGTAAATATCCACAAAATGATGAGGAATTCACATACTGTGTGCCTCTAGAAATACGAATGGAGTGGATGGGGTTAAAATAAAGACTGGCTGAAAACTGTCTGAGAAATGTCTAAGTCTCCATACCTCTTCCACAGTCATGGCACCAGGTGACTTCTCTCCTGGCTCCTAGTCTAGACCTTTATCCCTGAGGCTATAAAATACTCTTTTCTAGGAAACTTTGCATAGTGGTTCTTTTCCATGCTTGATTTATCTTTATCAGGGGATGATTAATTGTCTTGCTGGTTTGGTTTCTCCTGAGAGTTGAGGATGACTCAGGAGGAAGTTAGAGGGCAGAAAGCAGAAGCTAGCTAATTCCCATGGACCAGACTCCTACTGGTCATCTAGCCCATAATCCACTCTGCAGTCCTGACACATAGGTCAACTGTGATGAGCACTCTCTCTCAAATAACTCATGCTTTTGCCACTGAAATGCAGAAAGGACTCCTATAACCATTTAGGAAACACGGAACTAGCTAGAATAGCAACGACTATACAATTTATTATTCCTAGAAGCCTCACAGGTGGCACTTGTGGTAAAGAACCTGCTTTCCAATGCATTCTTCTTTCCTGGAGAATCCCACTAACACAAGAGCCTGGCAGACTGCAGTCTATGGGGTCACAAAGAGTCAGACATAAGTGAAGTGACTTAGCACAGAAGCCTCCAACCAATACTGACAATATCAAACTTTCTTTGAATATGGAGGTACATGCTAGGTACTTAGTTTTACAAAACTGAACTATGTGGTTTGAGGTATACGTGATGATAGATGGAAATTAAAAGAAAGTCCAAGGCAGTGATTAACACAAAAGTTAAGATAGTAGAAATTTAATCAGAAAAAGCTAAGGAAGAAGCTAAAAGTTTTTGCAAAGGAACTAAAAGTTTTTACTTTTTTAATCTTGAGACTAAGGATGCAGGCACATTTTATGATTATTATTGTTTATACTATATATAAATGGTATATAAATCACTGCAGATGGCAACTGCAGCCATGAAATTAAAAGATGCTTACTCCTTGGAAGAAAAGTTATGACCAACCTAGATAGCATATTGAAAAGCAGAGATATTACTTTGCCACCAAAGTCCGTCTAGTCAAGGCTATGGTTTTTCCTGTGGTCATGTATGGATGTGAGAGTTGGACTGTGAAGAAAGCTGAGTGCCGAAGAATTGATGCTTTTGAACTGTGGTGTTGGAGAAGACTCTTGGGAGTCCCTTGGACTGCAAGGAGATCCAACCAGTCCATTCTGAATGAGATCAGCCCTGGGATTTCTTTGGAAGGAATGATGCTAAAGCTGAAACTCCAGTACTTTGGCCACCTCATGCAAAGAGTTGACTCATTGGGAAAGACTTTGATGCTGGGAGGAATTGAGGGCAGGAGGAGAAGGGGACGACAGAGGATGAGATGGCTGGATGGCATCACTGACTTGATGGACGTGAGTCTGAGTGAACTCCGGGAGTTGGTGATGGACAGGGAGGCCTGGCATGCTGTGATTCATGGAGTCGCAAAGAGTTGGACATGACTGAGCGACTGAACTGAACTGAACTGATGATATATTTCACAGTAAAAGCATAACTTCCATTTCTTGTGGAACAAAAGTGTATTTCTCTTAAACATTATATCTAAACATTGTATTAATAATAAGCGATATTATGGTTTCATAAATGATTAAAACATTAATGAAACATTAGATTTCTAACACTGGGATCTGAATTGTATAACAAAAATTATAATATCAAAATTTTCCCTCATGTATTTTCTTTTTGGAAGGCTATTGTAAGCTTAGTTAAAGAGTACATTGTTTGTTAGGAGTTACAGAATAAATCATTCTTAATGCTACATGAACGCCACTTTGAAAAGTTGCTGTAGGTAGGAGCTATGTAAATCAAAACTGATTTGCCATTGAAATAGTTCTATGAAAGGATATTGGACTTTTATTTTTATTTTAATGCAGATTTTAAAATAAACTACTAATTTTAGTACAGCTTTTGATTTATAGAAAATCTGTGGAAAAGATGGTGCAGAGAATTTCCATAAACCAACACACAGCTTATCCTGTTACAAATATCATACTTTAGTATGGTACAGTTGTCACAGTTAATAAACCACTGAACCGATATCACTAGCTTATTGTAAATTAAAGTACATGGTTTCTTCAGTTTTTCATAGTTTTTACCTATTGTCTTTTCATCCCAGAAAACATGACACATAGTTATCATGTCTCCTCTTAGCTATAACAGATTTTCAGAATTTCTCAGATTTAGTGACTTTGACGGTTTTGAGGTGTGTTGGTTAAGCATTCTGTGCGATGGTCCTCTATTGGAATTTGTCAGATGTTTTTCTCATGATTAGGCAATGCTTATAGAATTTTATTTTGAGGGAGGGGGTGGCCGTCCCAGGTGGCGCTAGTGGCAAGGACGCCTCTACCAATGCAGGAGACCTAAGGGACCCAGGTTCAGTCCCTGGGTTGGGAAGATCCCCTGGAGGAGGGCATGGCAACCCACTCCAGCATTCTTGCCTGGAGAATCTCATGGACAAAGGGGCCTTGCAGGTTACAGTTCTATAGTATTGCAAAGAGTCATACATGATTGAAGCAACTTAGTACTCAGGTATGCAGGGTTTTTTTGGAGGAAGACAGAGATAAAAAGCCATTCTTATCACTTCACATCAAGGATGCATATTGTCAACATATTTTATCACTGTTGGTGTCAACCCTGAACACTTAGATGAGGTTCTGCAGGACAGTTTTCACACTATAAAGTGTTTGGGGGCTCTTTTGTTTGTTATTACCCTTCTCTTTGTATTGTATTTTTTGGAAGGAAGCAACTATAAGAGGCACAGACTTAGGAATACAGAGTTACTCTTCCTTTCCTTGAGGATGGAGTACCTATACAGGGATGGTAACTTGGAGTTCTTCTGCACAGATTTGCTTATTCTTCATTATTAAATCAACCACTTATTTATATCAGAATGTCCTTATGGTTACTTATTTTATTCCTTGGATTATGAAATAATATTGTGTTTTTTATATTGTCATTCAGATTTTTCAAGCATTATCTTTTGGGAGTTTTCTTAGTTGAATCTCATGTTTCTTTTATATAACACTATTATATTTTAATTGAGTATTTCTTGGCTCTTTTCCCTTGGTACTAAAAAAAACTTCAGTCCCATCTTATTTATTTCCTTCCCCAGTCCTAGAATCAAGTATTTCTTCAAGAAGTCTTGCTTTCTTATATTAAAGAATGATATTAGAAACCAAGATCTGAGAGCTAGGTGTACTTAGTGCTACTGGAGTGTTCTTATTTCTAGGGACTCTCAGCTGGCAGAGCAAAGAGATATATGTGGGTATACAAACATATTCATATCTACATGTCTATAAATATTTAGATACAGCTTCCATCTGTATCTATATTAGGCTAAACATGAGTTCATACTAAATTATCAACTCCAGTACTTTGGCCACCTCTTGCCAAGAGTTGACTCATTGGAAAAGACTCTGATGCTGGGAGGGATTGGGGGCAGGAGGAGAAGGGGGTGGCAGAGGATGAGATGGCTGGATGGCATCACCGACCCGATGGATGTGAGTCTGAGTGAACTCCGGGAGTTGGTGATGGACAGGGAGGCCTGGCGTGCTGCGATTCATGGGGTCGCAAAGATTCGGACACAACTGAGCAAATGAACTGAACTGAACTGAATCTCAAAACACGTGGAATAGCTTAATCTTTCCTCCACGCTTATCTGTAACCTCTCAGTTCAACAATGATAAACCTGGTTCCCATTGTTCACTATGCATTTATTCATTTATTTAATTTTATATGCATACATGGCTTTCATATATACATATTTATTGCTTTCAAAATAGTTAATCACTGTCCTCATGAAAAATAACTTTAATCAACTAGAATACAGTTCATATATGCAATTTCTTTTTGCCATTGGTCTTTTAGATTACAGCAATTACCAAAAATGATAGATCTTTGACCAAGAAACTAATATATAATTTTAATGGATATAATCCTTAATGCAAGATCTAAATCAGATATTGAGTCACCTCTAAATGATCATCATACAAGAAAAAGTTTTACAAGTGTATAGCAGGTATACAGAATGCAAAATTTAGTAGGTTTGCCAAATATTTGGAAGTCCCCAGAGAGAGAACTTTCTAGATCAGGGGGAAAAAAAGTACACAGCTTTGTGAAGAGCAGTGTTGCTTTAGAATGTGTGTTGCATTTGAAGTAGGTAATGTTTTATGATGACAAATAAAAGACCCAATAATGTCAGTTGCTCAGTCATGCCCTATTCTTTGCGACCCCATGGACTACAGCACACGAGGCCTCCCTGTCCATCACCAACTCCAGGAGTATATCCAACTGATCTCCATTGAGTCAGTGATGACATCCAACAATCTCATCCTCTGCTGTCCCCTTCTCCTCCTGCTTTCAATCTTTCCCAGCATCAGGATCTTTTCCGAGTCAGTTCTTTGCATCAAGTGGCCAAAGTTATGGAGTTTCAACTTCAGCATCAGTCCTTCCAATGAATATTCAGGACTAATTTCCTTTAGAATGGATTTCTTGGATCTCCTAGCAGTCCAAGGGACTCTCAAGCATCTTCTCCAACATCAAAAGCATCCATTCTTCTGTGTTCAGCCCTCTTTATATTCCAATTCTCACATCCATACATGACCACTGGAAAAAGCATACATTTGACTAGACAGACCTTTGTTAGCAAAGTAATGTCTCTGCTTTTTAATATGCTGTCTAGGTTAGCCATAACTTTCCTTCCAAGGAGTAAGTGTCTTTTAATTTCATGGCTGCAATCACCATCTGCAATGATTTTGGAGCCCCAAAAAATAAAGTCTGACACTGTTTCCCCATCTATTTGCCAGGAAGTGATGGGACTGGATACCATGATCTTAGTTTTCTGAATGTTGAGCTTTAAGCCAACTTTTTCACTCTCCTCTTTCACTTTCATCAAGAGGCTCTTTAGTTCTTCTTCAATTTCTGCCATAAGGTGATGTCATCTGCATATCTGAGGTTATTGATATTTCTCCCAGCAATCTTGATTCCAGCTTGTATTTCTTCCAGCTCAGCGTTTCTCATGATGGACTCTGCATATAAGTTAAATAAGCAGGGTGACAATATACAGCCTTGACGTACTCCTTTCCCTATTTGGAACCAGTCTGCTGTTCCATGTCCAGTTCTAACTATTGCTTCTTGACCTGCATACAGATTTCTCAAGAGGCAGGTCAGGTGGTCTGGTATTCCCATCTCTTGAAGAATTTTCCACAGTTTGTTGTGATCCACACAGTCAAAGGCTTTGGCATAGTCAATAAAGCAGAAATAGATGTTTTTCTGGAACTCTCTTGCTTTTTCGATGATCCAAACGATGTTGGAAATTTGATCTCTGATTCCACTGCCTTTTCTGAAACCAACTCAAGCATCTGAAAATTCACGGTTCACATATTGTTGAAGCCTTGCTTAGAGAATTTTGAGCATAGTTTACTAGTGTGTGAGATCAGTGCAATTGTGCGGTAATTTGAGCATTCTTTGGCATTGCCTTTCTTAGGGATTGGATTGAAAACTGACAGTTTCCAGTCCTGTGGCCACTGCTGAGTTTTCCAAATTTGCTGGCTTATTGAGTGCAGCACTTTCTTAGCATCATCTTTCAGGATTTGAAATAGCTCAGCTGGAATTCTATCACCTCCACTAGCTTTCTTTATAGTGATGCTTCCTAAGGCCCATTTGACTTTGCATTCCAGGATGTCTGGCTCTAGGTGAGTGATCACACCATCGTGAGTATCTGGGTCATGAAGACCTTTTTTGTATAGTTCTTCTTTGTATTCTTGCTATGCCTTCTTAATATCTTCTGCTTCTATTAGGTCCATATAATTTCTGTTCTTTATTGTGCCCATCTTTGTATGAAATATTCCCTTGGTATCTCTAATTTTCTTGAAGAGATCTCTAGTTTTTCCTTGCCTATTGTTTTCCTCTATTTCTTTGCACTGATCACTGAAGAAGGCTTTTTTTCTCTCTCCTTGCTATTCTTTGGAACTCTGCATTCAAATGGGTATATCTTTCCTTTTCTCCTTTGCCATTAGCTTCTCTTCTCAGCTATTTGTAAGGCTTCCTCAGACATCCATTTTGCCTTTCTGCACTTCTTTTTCTTGGGGATGGTCTTGTTCATTGCCTCCTGTACAATGTCACAAACCTCCTTCCATAGTTTTTCAGGTACTCTGTATATCAGTTGTAATCCCTTGAATCTATTTGTCACAGCCACTGTATAATCGTAAGGGATTTGATTTAGGTCATACCTGAATGGCCTAGTGGTTTTCCCTAGTTTATTCAATTTAAGTCTGAATTTGGCAATAAGGTGATCACGGTCTGAGACACAGTCAGCTCCCTGTTTTTCTTTTGCTGACTGTATAGAGCTTCTCCATCTTTGGTTGCAAAGAATATAATCAACCTGATTTCAGTGTTGACCATCTGGTGATGTCCATGTCTAGAGTCTTCTCTTGTGTCATTGGAAGAGGGTGTTTGCTATGACTAGTGCATTGTCTTGGCAAAACTCTGTTAACCTTTGCCCTGCTTCATTCTGTACTCGAAGGCCAAACATTTTATGGTGAAAAATAAAAACCCCAATAATGTAATCTGGGTTTAGTTAGTAAAGTTTTCTAAGGGTTATTTGACATAAGTAAAAACTATTATGTGTAGGTAACTAAATTAACATAAATTTATGTTTATAAAACATTCCTTTCTCACTTATCTGAAATTCCCTTCACCAACAGAAAAAATCCAATAATATTTCAATATATATGTCTATAGCAATATGTTTCCCTGTTTATCTTTTTTTTTAAATTTAATTTGGCAAAGAAGTCAATTTGTCAGAAAAATAAGTTTAGAGTTCCAACAGGAGAAGGGATTATTGTGACTTTTTTTCCCTTCATTCTGCCTCAACTATCCACGCCCAACCCTAATCACTATCACATCAAGTTTATGTAAAGGCAACTAATGCTAAAAAAGTAATCTATGGAGAGACTGGTTAGCTGAATGGGAGATAAATTTCCTTTATTATTACCAGAACGTCATGGAATTATATAAAGTAGCAAACCTGACACTATAATTTGGTCTCAGAGTTTGCTTTTAACATTTGAGGAGAATTCAAAGAGAGTATGTGGAAAAGCCTCTAAGCATCAAATTAAAATAAATAAAAATGCCTCATTTAGGTAACATAATTATGAAATTAACTAATCAGAAATAAGCTTCTGAATATGGATACTGATATTTTCAAGGCAAGAAAATCTTTTTGGCTGCTCCCACTCACTGTTGAATATTTCTCTGTTTGAATTCTAAATTTCTATTTTATTATTTTTACTCTCTATTTATGTGTCTCTGTCTTAGTCTTTCTCATATAAATGACATCTAACAACATTTAGATATGAAATAGTGCACTTAAAGAATGTTTAGTTATACACAAATGTAAATAGGAAGACTAGAATGGAACCTTTACAGCAGGGATCCAATGGAATACCTTTCTTACATGAATCTAAACATTGTACTGGACCCAGAATACATATGCTAAATAGATCATTATCTAAAAAGCAAAAAATACAACAAAACAACACAAAATTAAGAAACTCCTTAATCGTGTGATTAAGAAAGAAGTGCATGATAATAGGAGAGGATAAAATGGTGGATATAAGAATGTGGAGTCTGCCTTAAACTGGGTAGTCAGGAAAGGCTGCTATGACAAAGTAACAGTTGAGAGACATGTAAGGAGTTAACTAAGTAAAAGATGGGGAACAAAGAAAAGGGTAACTTCTCCAGTCAGAGAAAATAGTCTATGGAAATGGAAAAAGTAGTCCATAGAAAAGACAAAAAAACACTGTCTATGGAAATGACTGGAGAAGAAATGAGCTTCCTAACTGAAGGAACTAATTCGATGTTAAGCATATTTGCTGTGATATATAAAGGGGTTCTCTGATCAAAAACAAGTGGAGTCAAAGAGATTCTTGAAATAAAATTCCATTAATAAATCAAGACAAAAAGCTAGTAACTCCAAGTTAGTATGACAGACCTAGTGCCATGTGAGAAGGTGTTGTGACCGTTTATGTGACTAGAAGGGCAAATGAATCCTAATATCCTAGCACTCTGGTTATACTTTGAGAAAAGTATTGTTGTGGATTGTAAATAATGTTGGATCTCTAAGTAATTATTTGACAGCAACATCGTATGGCTGGCCGGGATCTAAAACACATTTATCATCACTAAAACATTCACAATGTCTGCTGTAATGTGCAGGACCAATTTCAAAAGAGTATGAAAGTGCAGTGGTTAAATTTGATATGTCTATTGGGCCAGACTAGATGCCCAGTTGTTTGGTTAGGTGTTGGTAGGAGGGTATCATGTAGATGAGATTTTGGAAGCATACAAGAGAACCTAAATTGACTTGAAAAGATTGTTCTGGACTTGAGAACCCTGTTGATGAGGGCCAAAAGGAAGTGAGGAACATTTCATGCAATTACAGTGGAATCTATCTAGATTGCACTTTGAATTCACGTTTTAAGTATGCATAATTTAATGACATTAAGCATTACTTGGAAAATTATTGGTACACTGAGTTATACAAATCTTTGAAATGCTGATGCATTTCACTTATGATATCAAAAAAATCATACTTGTTAATGTCATCATTAATTTCATCAGAAAAATTATTCAAATATCAGGAAGCTGTCAACCTAATAGTGGTAGATATACCTTTTCCAAAATTCAAATTTTTGCTTGAAAGTGAATTTCATTATTGACATCAAGTTTCCTCAATGGTTTTCTTTAAAACCATATGTTCATTTTTTTAATAAGTTCAAATGACTGGTTAATCATACTTTGTGTGTCAGTAACTGTTGCAAGAAAAAATGATGTTCTGTAACAAACGTGGCTACTTCAGCTCACCAGTATAAGAACTGCATAATGGCTTTGCATAGTGGAAACAAATGTGCTTTTGAATATATAAAAGATACTGGACTACGTCACACTTCATTACACAATATTTTTTTAAAAAAGGGGCATGTGCCTAAAGACCAAGATTTAACAAAATCAATGTTGTTTTTACTGTTTTATCAAGATGTTCTTAAGTGAAACTGGCATTTCGTTTACTGCAAAGGTATGGCAGTGAAGAATATCAATACTATCAGCACAAATTTTGCCCCTGACTCAGTTTGTACTAAGATGCCAAAAGTTTAGCCCAAAATTGCTTTTGTACTGTCATACAAATGTCAACACAATGAAATGAGCAAATAATGCATTTTGACTTTATGAATGCCCTGAGTCTCAGGGATTCCCAGTGGTCTGAGGATCACACTTTGTGAACTGCTATTTATACCATAGATGCAAATTCATGGCCTTTCTCTATACCTTACTAGTTTTATGTCAACTTATGTTGTCAAGAGTAAAGTTCAAGGATGATTAGCTGATGTAGCAGAATCCTGCTGCTGCTGCTGCTAAGTCACTTCAGTCGTGTCCGACTCTGTGTGACCCCATAGACAGCAGCCACCAGGCTCCCCCATCCCTGGGATTCTCCAGGCAAGAACACTGGAGTGGGTTGTCATTTCCTTCTCCAGTGCATGAAAGTGAAAAGTGAAAGTGAAGTTGCTCAGTCATGTCCGACTCTTAGCAACCCCATGGACTGCAGCCTACCAGGCTCCTCCATCCATGGGATTTTCCAGGCAAAGTACTGGAGTGGGGTGCCATAAAAATCCTAAATCAGGTAATTAATAAAGAGGGCAGACATCAAGGGGATGTGTTGTGCTATTTACCCTCTAGACACCTGTCAATGCAGCTAAGTTCAGTGAAACTAACAAGTAGAAGACATAGGAAATGCTGAGTGCTTACTCCAGTTTATTTATGCTATTGGTGGGTTTGCCAGAGGAAAAATTACATGTCCCCGTATACAATAATCTCTTAGCTAGTTTTTACATATTTTCATAAAATCAAAATCCCTTCCTCATTTGCTTTCCAGAAGTTCCATAAGTTCTATCCATGGAGGTTTCTTCTGCACTTTCAAAGTACACGCATCATAGGTATATACATTAATTTCTGGCTGCTATTTCTTTCCATTATCATATCTTTAAAATATTAAATGACTAGATGTTTCATCTCTCTCATATATTGTTGACAACAGGTTGTATTAAGGTAATCTATTTTCCAATGTCCTTTTAAAATGTTGTACTTTTTAATATTTATCTATTATTTAAACACATTAAACCAAGACAAACTTTTATGTTTTATTTTATTCCCCATAAAACACTAATTTATTTTTCTAGAGTCACTTTTATCTAGGCCATGACATAGGCAAATAGACCCTTAAATTCCTTGACCTATCATCAAATATTTTCTTAACAACTCAACCCAGATCTTGTCATTTTCTGTGGGTATCTCAATAATATTTAGCAAGCCAAACACACTATGTGCCAGACACAGCAAATTAGAACTAAATGTGTCCTTGAGGAATTAAAGCACAGTAGACACAGAAAAACAGCAATGTATAAGGCATATTACATTAAATATTATAATGTTTACAATGTTTAATAATGGGAAATTAGTTAATATTTGAAAACAATAAATTCTTAATTTAATGCTTCTGCATGACTATATTATCAATATTGAGAGATACTTTTGGTATATATTTTAGATAAGGCTTATCTTATCAAGACAAGATGTCAGAAGAGGGAACTTTAGCCCACATGTATGAGACAGGAGTCACTTCATAATGGTAAGAAAATAAGTACTTCTATAAAAAGCAATGAAATTTAAGATTATAGAGCTTCTGGTTGTTAAAATAAACTGCATATGTTGAGAATCAAGAGACGTAAGAGAATGATGACTTTACAAATAGATCTAGCAATATACTGAGTAAAGGATAGTATTATGCAGTCTGTAACACAGAGCTGGGCTCCAGAACTTGCAATGCCCAATTTGGAAAGGTGTTTCTTTGAAAGAAAAATTAAAGATCTTATACCAGATAGAAAAAAATATATATATATCAAAAGTAACAAGATGTTATTTACCATACTATTTACTTGTCTATTTATTATTTTTTTAATAGACTGTGATAAAGGGACAGTGATTCCCAGGTGGTGTTTATGGCTTTGGGATTTGATTGGAGAAAACACTTAGTCCAAGGGACACTCAAGAGTCTTTTTTAAATGAGTCGACTAGATATAGCTTCACATTAAATGAGTAGATCAGATATAGCTTCACATTAAAAAGTGGTATTGAAGTAGAGACCAATGTGCATATTTGGAGAACATTATTCTAGTCAAAGGAAACATTCTATGCAGAAGTTCTGAGGTAGAAATAAACTTATCCACTGTAAGTACAATAAAGAAGTCAGTGTTACAAAAAGAGAGTAAACAAAGGGAAGAGTGATAGGAGATGAAGATTCATCTGTAGCCCATGTGTCGGATTCTGTATCCTCTCAGGCTACTGAAAGAACTTGGAATTTTTTCCTAAGATGAAAAACTGGTGAAAGTTTTCATGATATGTGATATCTTTTTCTAATAAGAGCAAAAATGCTGTACAGGATAATGGCAACCATAACAGGATCAAAGACAGAAGGAAGAACCCAGTTAGAAAGCTATTGCAGTGCAGTTCAGTTCAATCAGTCAGTTATGTCCGACTCTTTGCGACCCCATGGACTGCAGCACATCAGGCTTCCCTGTCCATCAACCAACTCCTGGAGCCTGCTCAAACTCATGTACATCGAGTCTGTGATGCCTTCCAACCATCTCATCCTCTATCATACTCTTCTCCTCCTGCCTTCAATCTTTCCCAGCATCAGGGGCTTTTCCAATAAGTCAGTTCTTTGTGTCAGGTTGCCAAAGTATTGGAGTTTCAGCTGCAGCATCAGTCCTTCCAATGAATATTCAGAAGTGATTTCCTTTAGGATTAACCGGTTTGATCTCTTTGCAGTCCAAGGGACTCTCAAGAGTCTTCTCCAACACTACAGTTCAAAAGCATCAATTCTTCAGCACTCAGCTTTCTTTATAGTTCAACTCTCACATCTGTACATGACTACTGGAAAAAAACATAGCTTTGACTAGATGCACCCTTGTTGGCAAAGCAATGTCTCTCTCTCTCTTTTTCTTTTTTTAATAGGCTGTCTAAGTTGGTCATAGCTTTTCTTCCAAGGATCAAGTGTCTTTTAATTTCATGGCTGCAGTGACTTTGGACTCCAAGAAAAAAAATCTGTTACTGTTTCTCCACCTATTTGCCATGATCTTAGTTTTTTGAATGCTAAGTGTTAAGCCAGCTTTTTCCCTCTCCTCTTTCACTTTCATTAAGAGGCTCTTCAGTTACTCTTCATTTTATGCCATAACAGTGGCATCATCTGTGTATTGAGGTTATTGATATTTCTCCCAGCAATCTTGATTCCAGCTTGTGCTTCATCCAGCCCAGCATTTATGATGTACTCTCCATATAAGTTAAATAAGCAGGGTGACAATATACTGCCTTGATGTAATCAAGGCCATAAAAGTGGAATTACTATGGATATATTTTGAAGGTAAAACTAGAATTTGCTGACAAATTAGATGCAGAGAATGAGAGAAAGAGATGGGTTAAAATGACTCCAAGATTTTGTCTGAGCAACTGGAAGCAAAGCACTGCCATTAATTGTGAAGAATGTACATTTGCCAATAATGATGAGAAATTAAAACTAATTGAGAAGACAACTGCATGCCAAGATGTGTAAGGTCAGACTGGTTTCTAGTCATGGGAGGGTAATTGGTATGAGACCCATACTCCTAAAGCAAACTATATAAAAATGAAAAAAATATGTGAACCTGTTTTCAAGCACTGGACAATATGTATCACAGAGCTGTGATCCATAATAAAATAATAACTCCTATGAACCCTGAGTTCAACCAATCTTTCTGCCTGGGGGTATGTTCTGTATGCCTAAAGAAATGACAGGCTTGCTGAGCTAAGAAGGCAAAATCTGCTGAAGTGGTTAAAATTTGTGGAACAAATTACTAAAGAGTAGAGAGGTACACAGGAGGGAGACACAGAACTATGCAAATATTCCCTGGGTTTATTTGTCTGAGGGCTGGGTTATGCATATATAGGGCAAGGCTCCGATGAGATCTAAGAGAGAGCAGCTGCTAGGAAGCTGAGATCAGAACAAAGAATCCAGAGGTCATGACATATGGAAAAATAACAGAATTCTTAACTTTCCAATGACAATTAGACTGGCTAGGAAATTCACCTCTCACTTGAGAGTCCAAAAATCCATATCAACCCGAAGTTAGTACAAAGTCCTTGACTGAAGACAAAGCACAGAATTAGGAAAAAAAAAAAAAAAAAGGAAACAAATAGGCATGCTGAAGCAAAGAAGAAAACCAAATCTGATTTGATCAAGAAGATTGACAAAAAAATAATTCTTGAGGGAAAACAACACAATCCAGACACCCTACAAAGTATAATTCACAATGTCAAGCATAAAATACTTTATATATGAAAAGAAGCTGAAAAATATGACCCATTATAAACTAATAACAAGTCACTAAAATGAAATTTGAGATGACTGCATGTAAGGACAAGCAAGGACTTTTTGACAGTCATTATAAATATGACTAATTACTTGAATAAAAAATAGACATAATAAATAAATACATGAAGACCCAAAAGATAAAGACAGATAAATAAAATAAGACTTAATTTGATGAGAAGAAAAGAACATCTCTGACTCTTTATGACCCCATTGACTGTCACCTGTCTGGCTCCTCTGTCCATAGGATTTTCCAGGCAAGAACACTGGAGTGGGTTGCCATTTATTACTCCAGGGGATCTTCCCAACCCAGGGTTCCAATCAACATCTTCTGCATCTCCTGCATTGGTCGGCAGATTCTTTACCACTGCACCACCTGGGGTTCCCATATAGATATATGGCAACCCACTCCAGTATTCTTGCCTGGAGATGCGAGTGGACAGAAAACCATGGAGTGCTATGGTCTATAGGGTCACAAAGACTCAGACACAATTGAAGCGACTTAGCAGCCACATACCAGTTCAGTTCAGTTCAGTTGCTCAGTCGTGTCCGACTCTTTGCGACCCCATGAATTGCAGCACGCTAGGCCTCCCTGTCCATCACCAACTCCCAGAGTTCACTCAAACTCATTTCCATCGAGTCGGTGATGCCATCCAGCAATCTCATCCTCTGTCGTCCCCTTCTCCTCCTGCCCCCAGTCCCTCGCAACATCAGGGTCTTTTCCAATGAGTCAACTCTTCGCATGACATGGCCAAAGTATTGGAGTTTCAGCTTTAGCATCAGTCTTTCCAATGAAAACCCAGGACTGATATCCTTAAGGATGTACTGCTTGGATCTCCTCGCAGTCCAAGGGACTCTCAAGTCTTCTCCAACACCACACTTCAAAGGCATCAATTCTTCAGTGCTCAGCTTTCTTCACAGTCCAACTCTCATATCCATACATGACCAGTGGAAAAACCATAGCCTTGACTAGATAGACCTTTGTTGGCAAAGTAATGTCTCTGCTTTTGAATATGCTATCTAGGTTGGTCATAACTTTCCTTCCAAGGAGTAAGTGTCTTTTAATTTCATGGCTGTAATCACCAAATGCAGTGATTTTGGAGCCCCAAAAATAAAATCTGACACTGTTTCCACTGTTTCCCATCTATTTCCCATGAAGTGATGGGACTGGATGCCATGATCTTAGTTTTCTGAATGTTGAGCTTTAAGCCAACTTTTTCACTCTCCTCTTTCACTTTCATCAAGAGGCTCTTTAGTTCTTCTTCACTTTCTGCCATAAGGTGATGTCATCTGCATATCTGAGGTTATTGATATTTCTCCCGGCAATCTTGATTCCAGCTTGTGCTTCTTCCAGCCCAGCGTTTCTCATGATGTACTCTGCATATAAGTTAAATAAGCAGGGTGACAATACACAGCCTTGATGTACTCCTTTTCCTACTTGGAACCAGTCTGTTGTTCCATATCCAGTTCTAACTGTTGCTTCCTGAACTGCATATAGGTTTCTCAAGAGGCAGGTCAGGTGGCCTGGTATTCCTATCTCTTTCAGAATTTTCCACAGTTTATTGTGATCCACACAGTCAAAGGCTTTGGCATAGTCAATAAAGCAGAAATAGATGTTTTTCTGAAACTCTCTTTTTTGATGATCCAGCAGATGTTGGCAATTTGATCTCTGGTTCCTCTGCCTTTTCTAAAAGCAGCTTGAACATCAGGAAGTTCACGGTTCACATATTGCTGAAGCCTGGCTTGAACAACTTTGAGTATTACTTTACTACCCTGTGAGATGAGTGCAATTGTGTGGTAGTTTAAGCATTCTTTGGCATTGCCTTTCTTTGGGATTGGAATGAAAACTGACCTTTTCCAGTCTTGTGGCCACTGCTGAGTTTTCCAAATTTGCTGGCATATTGAGTGCAGCATTTTCACAGCATCATCTTTCAGGATTTGAAATAGCTCCACTGGAATTCCATCACCTCCACTAGCTTCGTTTGTAGTAATGCTTTCTAAGGCCCACTTGACTTCACATTCCAGGATGTCTGGCTCTAGGTCAGTGATCACCCCATCGTGATTATCTGGGTCGTGAAGATCTTTTCTGTACAGTTCTTCTGTGTATTCTTGCCATCTCTTCTTAATATCTTTTGCTTCTGTTAGGTCCATACCATTTCTGTCCTTATCGAGCCCATCTTTGCATGAAATGTTCCCTTGGTATCTCTAATTTTCTTAAAGAGATCTCTAGTCTTTCCCATTCTATTGTTATCCTCTATTTCTTTGCACTGATCATTGAGGAAGGCTTTCTTATCTCTCCTTGCTATTCTTTGGAACTCTGCATTCAGATGCTTATATCTTTCCTTTTCTCCTTTGCTTTTGGCTTCTCTTCTTTTCACAGCTATTTGTAAGGCCTCCTCAGACAGGCAATTTGCTTTTTTGCATTTCTTTTCCATGGGGATGGTCTTGATCCCTGTCTCCTGTACAATGTCACAAACCTCTGTCCATAGTTCATCAGGCACTCTGTCTATCAGATCTAGTCCCTTAAATCTATTTCTCACTTCCACTGTATAATCATAAGGGACTTGACTTAGGTCATACCTGAATGATCTAGTGGTTTTCCCCACTTTCTTCAATCTAAGTCTGAATTTGGAAATAAGGAGTTCATGATCTGAGTCACAGTCACCTCCAAGTCTTGTTTTTGCTGACTGTATAGAGCTTCTCCATCTTTGGCTGCAAAGAATAGAATCAATCTGATTTCAGTATTGACCATCTGTTGATGTCCATGTGTAGAGTCTTCTGTCGTGTTGTTGGAAGAGGGTGTTTGCTATGACGAGTGCATTCTCTCAGCAAAACTTTATTAGCCTTTGCCCTGCTTCATTCCATACTCCAATGCCAAATTTGCCTGTTACTCCAGGTGTTTCTTGACTTCCTACTTTTGCATTCCAGTCCCCTATAATGAAAAGGACATCTTTTTTGGGTGTTAGTTCTAAAAGGTCTTGGAGGTCTTCATAGAACTGTTCAGCTTCTTCAGCATTATTGGTTGGGGCATAGGATTGGATTACTGTGATATTGAATGCTTTGCCTTGGAAACGAACAGAGATCATTCTGTTGTTTTTGAGATTGCATCCAAGTACTGCATTTCAGACTCTTGTTGACCATGATGGCTACTGTATTTCTTCTAAGGAATTCCTGCCCACAGTAGTAGATATAATGGTCATCTGAGTTAAATTCACCCATTCCAGTCCATTTTAGTTTGCTGATTCCTAGAATGTCGATGTATATAGGTTAGATAAAACAGCCATATATATAGATAAAACAAAAAAACAGGGAGAGTTTTAATGAAATCATGCTATTGTTTTTAGCACTTTAAATTTTATAAGATGGTTTAATATTAAATACAAGGATATATTTAAGGATTTACATTATAATTTCTAAAAGGAATAGATAATCAGTTCAGTTCAGTCACTTCTTGTGTCTGAGTCTTTGCAACCTCATGGACTGCAGCACATCAGGTTTTCCTGTCCATCACCAATTCCTGGAGCTTACTCAAACTCATGATATAATGATATAAACATTATAATAACTGTAAATGTACTACCTACTCTAATAAAATGGTAGAGAATTGAACCTGTAGGACGTAACCCACTTAAGAGAAAAATAGGAGATAAGAATTATGTTGGAAAAGGGACTGAGAAAAGGGGACTAGTGAGATAGTAGTAGTGTACGCCATGAAGGCATATTAAGTATACACTTCCAAGAAAAAGCATGTTATCAACTGTCAAATGCTTCAGATCAGTCAATCAAATAAAGACTGAAATATTACCAGTAGGTTTATTTAACTGAAGGTTTACTGGTAACTTTAACAAGAGCTATCTGGGTGGAATGATGTGAATGGAAGTCTGATTGTAATTGTTCCAAGAGACAATCACAGAAGAGGAACTGGGAAAATGAGTATCGGTCACATTTTAAAGCATTTTGCTCTAGAGAAAGATGGAGGAAGAACACTTGACTTCCATAAAATAAAATTTTAAAGTAACAGAAATTAGCTGGAGGAAGTTAATAAAAAAATTCCACTTCTCTGTCTCAAGCTCGCATTTCTTTTTAAAATGAGAGACATATCACAGTGCTAAGTGTGTATCAGTGGTTGAAGGAGATATATTGAGAATAAAATTCCCATTTTCTTTGCATTCTTATATTTTAATGTCTATTTGTGTCACTGCTAAATTATTTTTTTCTCTTTTTCATTCTCTTTTCTCACTTTTTTTACATTTTTTTCTGCCCTTTACAAAAATAATTTTCATTATAATTGCATCTATACTACAAACTTTATTGTATACTTTTTGTTCAGAATGTTAAACTGAATTCAATGAAAGTCCTAAAAACAAAATTTTAGTTAACAAATAAGAATAACAATATATACAACAAACATTTTTGAATACAGAGGGCTCTAAAAATCTAAGAAACATTTCAAAATTTAAGTCAACCAAATTTACTAAAAGTAACAAAATACGTCAAAAGCTTATGGTCTATTCTGCCAAAATTGCAGTCTAAATATACACATAAATATATATGTACATTATTTTTTTAATTATTTAAAACTGGGTGTTATTTAAATGCAAATTTTGGAGAAAAATAACATCATGGGTACTCCAAAGTACCACTGATCATTTTTACATGATATAATTTGCTATTTATCTATCCTTGGTTCCATTTCTCTAAAAACTACTTATGCTCAAACACAAACTTGATGTGTTCTATATGCCATCCCAGCTGCTCCTGACAATATGAGGCTTGTGGCCTCAGAGGTAAGAAGGAACAGGTCAATGTGGGTGTCAATGTTTTTCAATTAGCTAAGCTGCTCAACTGAACTTATCTCCCTAGGATTCAGCTATTTACACCAATACAAATTGGGTAAGAGGAGTTTTTCTGAATTTATTCACTGCCTGAATTAAAGTCAAAATAAAGCTAAAAGGACATTTTTAAAGTCTAAAGACTTTGCCCTCTACTTCAACTTGTCGGCCCCCTAATCTCATGAGTCTAATTTAAAGAATAAAAATATTGTCTAGCATGTGTGCTTCTCTCACACGACTACCCTCTGCTTGAAAGTTCTATAGCACAGGTTATTTATCACACAATTGATGGAATTTGATTCCCCTTGCTCTTCTTCTGTTAAGGATTACAAACAGCTAAACAGTTTTTCTGCTGACAAAAGTTTATTTTTAACCCAGCTAGTTTCTTAAAGAAAATGACTTCTTGAGAAAGTTTATATTCTAAAACTTATTCGGACCTATACTCCAGAACAAAGCAATAATGTTTAAATAGACAAAATGTGCAGTTTCCCTATAATAACATTTAACTAGACTGCTTTGCAATCTATCCCTCTATCACTGATGAATTTCTTATCTATAAAAAGTCTCCCACTGTGAAAAATTTGCTAGAGAACACCCAATAATCATGTAAATGATTGCCATCTAAGAAAACAGCTGGTTTTCTCCTAGCTGTGAAAATGATTGGGAAAGTTCACTGAGTTAGGTGCTTTACTTATAAGACATAAACTGAGATCTGCATTTGAGTTCATCCATAAATCTGGCTTGCATATCTCTTACTATAAATACCAGAAGAAGGCATCAGGTGGTTCAGACGTAACACAGAAAAATACCACTGTATGACTATTCATAAACAGTGAGAGAAATATTATTGTAATTGACACAGAATCATTAGTGGTCTGGTTGAGTGAACACTTTGCACAGCACTAATAGTGAAATGTCTACAACTTTCATCTTCTGTATGGCAATATTTTCCCATGAGGTTGTGTTTTTTCTAATCCTTTGAAAAGTGTTACATTTGTTTTCTTGATTATTTTACCTATGTATGAAGGTTATAGCATCCATTCAAAATTGAATTCAGTTCAGTTCAGTTCAATCCCTCAGTCATGTCTGACTCTTTGCAACGCCATGAATTGCAGCACGTCAGGCCTCCCTGTCCATCACCAACTCCCAGAGTTCACTCAGACTCAGGTCCATCAAGTCAGTGATGCCATCCAGCCATCTCATCTTCTGTTGTCCCCTTCTCCTCCTGCCCCCAATCCCTCCCAGCATCAGAGTCTTTTCCAATGAGTCAGCTCTTCGCATGAGGTGGCCAAAGTACTGGAGTTTCAGCTTTAGCATCATTCCTTCCAAAGAAATCCCAGGGTTGATCTCCTTCAGAATGGACTGGTTGGATCTCCTTGCAGTCCAAGGGACTCTCAAGAGTCTTCTCCAACACCACAGTTCAAAGGCATCAATTTTTTGGTGCTCAGCTTTCTTCACAGTCCAACTCTCACATCCATACATGACCACTGGAAAAACCATAGCCTTGACTAGATGGACCTTTGTTGGCAAAGTAATGTCTCTGCTTTTCAATATGCTATCTAGGTTGGTCATAACTTCCTTCCAAGGACTAAGCGTCTTTTAATTTCGTGGCTGCAGTCACCATCTGCAGTGATTTTGGAGCCCCCAAAAATAAAGTCTAACACTGTTTCCACTGTTTCCCCATCTATTTCCCATGAAGTGATGCGACCATATGCCATGATCTTCATTTTCTGAATGTTGAGCTTTAAGCCAACTTTTTCACTCTCCACTTTCACTTTCATCAAGAGGCTTTTTAGTTCCTCTTCACTTTCTGCCATAAGGGCGGTGTCATCTGCATATCTGAGGTTACTGATATTTCTCCTGGCAATCTTGATTCCAGCTTGTGCTTCTTCCAGCCCAGCGTTTCTCATGATGGACTCTGCATGTAAGTTAAATAAGCAAGATGATAGTTGTTCGAATATGCCATTTGCAATATTTTCCAATAGTGGATGAAGGAGTAGTAGCTTTTTAGATTTTAAAATCCAAGAATTCCTCCTAATATGCCACAAAGACAGACACTGTCTTCACACAAGTAGCACTCTATATTTCCTTGTATCTGTCTGAGCCAAATCAGGCCCAGGAGAAATTTCTTCTACAACTCTGTCTCCACTGCTTTATCACCAGTTGGGTTATGTGTCTGCACTCCAGGGTCAGAAGTTTTGTTAATGCTGTCTGAAATTGACCATTTACTTTGATGGTGAATTTTATTTAATATTGACTATTATCTGAAATATGTATTTTTTTGCTTAGGGCTTTTTTCTCCCCTCAATCATAGCAGATCTAGGACTTTATTTTCATCGTTGATTTTGTGTAAAAGTTCCTAGCAAGAGAGAATGATTCTTCTATGGCTCTGCTATATTTACTCAGCAAGTCAGGGCATTTTTGAAATTGAAACTTTAGGAAGACATAAAATGATGAGTTAAATATGATTGACTTATAAAGTTGGTTTGCAAATCTATTATAGGAAAATTACATTTTTATGTAACCTGTCATTATTAGAATAATTGCACAGATATGGACAATGACATTGTATTGGGGTTATAGTATGCATTTCCAGTATTTTCTTAATAATAAAATAATCTGCTTTGTTGAAACTCTGTTTTTCTGTGTCCATTGATCAGAATTATGGTGGTATTCTATGCTAGTATTATTTTCTTGCTACAGGGATTTTATTTGTAGTGAAGTTTTTTAAAGTTAATTTTATTGCTCTGCCAAAATATTTCCATATTTATTTATTTATTTTACTGGATATAGTTCCATTTTCCAAAATGGAATGAACCACATTTTAGAGTTGGCAAAAGTGGAATTTGAATTTCTTATCTTTCACTTTATGCTTAAGTCACTTTACAAAAGACACTCAGTTATTTGGATCTTGATGAGAAAAATATGGAATTCTTGGAGCTATTTGTTGTTCAGTCACTAAGTTGACTCTTTGTGATCCATGGACTGCAGTGTGCCAGGCTTCCCTGTCCTTCACTCTCTTTTGAAGTTTACTCAAACTCATGTCCACCGAGTCGGTGATGCCATCCAACCATCTCATCCCGTGCCACCCCTTCTCCTCCCTCAATCTTTCCCAGCATCAGGGGCTTTTCCAGTGAGTCAGCTCTTCATATCAGATGACCAAAGTTTTGGAACTTCAGCTTCAGCATCAGTCCTCCCAATGAATATTCAGGGTTGATTTCCTTTAGGACTGACTGGTTTGATCTTCCTGCTGTCCAACAGACTCACAAGAGGCAGAATTTGTATACAGACAAAACCCATCATGGGATCTAGTGCCAATTTTTGGAATATCAGGTATTTTTAATTGCTATTTTTATCATTAGTATAAATTATTGTTTCAATCATAACCTTAAGCAAAATGCCAATATGCAAAACAGATAAAACAGGCTGTTAAGGCTGATGTGATAGCCAAGAGTTATGTTGCCCAATTTTGCTCAACCTACAGCATTCTGAGGAACCTCTATAGAGTCCTAGAAATCCTTGAATAGCTTCTGTAATTTATCAGTAGCTTTAATGGAAGAGGAATTTAATAAACTTTGTAAAAAGTTGGAGTAGTTTAAAATGCATTAAACTTGTACAGAAGTCTTTCACTGTTTCTTAGAAAAGACCTTGAGAATAAATAAATAGTATATTTCAACTGTTCTTCTGAAGGGGTCTACATTTTATATAAATTTAAACATCTCAGTATAATATGTAAAGAATTCAGAATACTGTTTGAAATGTATATTTGCAAGGATATCATAATCGGATGAAACAACTGTCTAGTGATTTAATTATCTCACAAAAATTCATAACAATAAGCCTCCAAAATTAAACACATGCTAAGAAAAGAAACTGAAATATTTTAAGGACATTTTGAAGGTATTTGCCATAGTTGTAGTCAGATAAGAGAAGCAAATTATCTTCCTAAATATTAGTATGATTTTCTACTTGTTATCTTGATAAACTTCCTCTTCTTGGGGAAAATTATATCAAATGTTACTTTTATTTAAAAAATATACATTGTATATTTCTGAGAAATCTTTGCTCAATGGACATTTACATTCATATAAACTTATATTGAACAGAATTGAAATTTCCCTCATAAATATAATCAAAGCAAAGGAATAAGTCTAATACACTGTAACTATGAAAGCATTTCAGATTTCAAAGTAAAATGACCATTTAAGTAAAAAATACATTGAGACAGCACGTTTTTGGTTTTCAAGCCATTTTTATAAAATACAAAATTCTAAGTCAAATAGATGATTTTACCAAAATTCTGATTTCCAAATTTTTTACTTCTTCTGTCCCTGTGATCTCATCTTTCTTGCTAACTTATTAGCATGGCATGACATGTGACCTCATCATTACAGTGTTAAGTGCCAATATCTGTATTTTAAATTTTGATTTCCTAACCATCATGTCCTTGTCTTTTATCTCACATCTTAAGTTTTAAGAAGCTTCCATTGTTTTAGCACCCTTTCACTACTACTTTGTTCATGTCCTCACATACAACTTAATGTAGATTAAGTTCTATATTTAATCACTAAATTTATTTGCCTATATATATATATATATATATATATATATATATATATAGTTGTGGGGTTTCCCCAGTGACTCAGAAGTAAAGAATCTGCCTATAATGCAGGAGATGTGGGTTAGATTGCTGAGTCACAAAATTTCTCTGGAGGAGGGCATGGCAACCCACTCCAGGATTCTTGCCTGGAGAATTCCATGGACAAAAGAGCCTGGCAGGCTACACAGTCCATTGGGTTGCAAAAAGTTGAACACAATATTTTTACCTTTTCTCTTATTAAATAATCAATATTTTTCCCTTTCCTAACTTTGATCTCATGAGAAGAGTTGACTCATTGGAAAAGACTCTGATGCTGGGAGGGATTGGGGGCAGGAGGAAAAGGGGATGACAGAGGATCAGATGGCTGGATGGCATCACCGACTCGATGGACATGAGTCTGAGTGAACTCCAGGAGTTGGTGATGGACAGGGAGGCCTGGCGTGCTGCGATTCATGGGGTCGCAAAGAGTCAGACACGACTGAGTGACTGAACTAACTAACTAACTTTAATCTGATTTAATCATGATTCAGATTTCATGTGGAATATAAAAGCGATCAATATAGACATTTGAAAGCTCTCACCACAACAAGAATCGGCTCTCATACTTGTACCTGTATCTGTGCACTGTCACTTTCCCCAGACACAATGGATGATTTACCCATGCTGCTATCAATGGCCAAACTGTTCTTCTGTACTACTTCTGTCTCCTCTCATCTGATGAAGGACATTGCTATGACAATGTTTTTTCTCTCTAGTGAAAAATGTATATGTCCATTTTTCCCTCTCTACTGTGGTTTCTTCCAACATCAGTAGCTGGAGGGAGATATGAGATCAATAGAGATAGTTTACGTAAAGTTTGTATTTGAAATATGGCATAAATACAGAGGAGTACACAAATCCTAAGTGTGTAAATTGATAGTTTTTCAAAAAGTGAACACTGTGATATAACCAGAATTGAGTTCAGGAGAAAGAACAGAATCAGCACCTCAGAAGTCCTACTTGTGCCCCCTGCCAGTCTCAGCCACTATTTTGAATCCTCACACTTTTCAACATACTGTGAGAAAAGCTAGTTTTTGAAGTCTGAGAACAATGCCTATTAGATCTGTGAAATAAGACAATTTAATGTTTATGTACATCAATTTCCTCTTATGTAAAATGATAAGAAATATTTTTATTTCACTTAATTGCTAACTAAACATTTACTTCACAGCAAGTACTGTGTTAATGAGGGTGTGGTACTATAGTTACAAAATAATTATTATAAACTTGAAAAAAATGATTATATAAGCTAAACATGTGAGAGAGGAGTTCTAATTCTAAAACAAAATGAATATGGTAGCTACTTTTTTCTATTTTTATTTGGAAGTTCAATTATTTTCCTTCCTTGAGGAGGACATTTATGAAATAATACTGAAACTTGAAGCTAAGGTATGATGGTAAGATTATTAATTTCATATACAAAAAGGAGCTTTAATGTTTATAGTAATAGCATTATATTAAAAAGGGGAAAAATACAAGGTTAAAATTTTATCACCATATATTAATACTAGATTACTACATTTTTACTTACCTATTTAATTAATGCTTGTTAGTAGCCATAAAAAGACAGTAGGCTTATAACTATGAAAGACTGAAAGAAGAATAAAATTGAATTATATAATGGTAGCTATCAATTATTAATGGCACAGTGATAAATACTTTCAAGCAGTTATCTCATATAATTTCTCTCAACAGTCCAGTAAGGTTGGCTATCAGTGTATCTATCATAATGGGCATGAATTTTGGAAAAGAAATTTCTAGATTCAGGCTCTGTCATTTGTGCAAGCTAAAAAGGTTATTTAAATATGGGCATGGTTAATTAATATATATATTAACATATACACACACACACACACACACACACACACACACACATACCTCACTAGCAAATCCAGGAAAATTACAATTTCCATTTTGTACACATGAAGCAATAGATATAAGGACACTTGCCTACTTACTTTTTGACACGGTGCTAAATAAATGTTATTTTAGTAAGGATTTAACAAATTATGTCTATTACATAAGGTAAGGTTTTCAGCCCCATTTACAGATAAAGAAAACAGATCCCAGAGAAAGTAAATAAATATGGTCAAGGTCCCCTAGCTGACAAGTAAAAGAATTTGGATCTGAATCAAAGCACATCTGGCTCTGTATCTATGCTACTAACCAGCTCTCCATGTTGCCTTCATTCTTGACTTCAAGAAGTTCTACTGTACTTGGCGAGAAAGATATATTTGCAATACAATATTGAAATGAGATTCTTTCTCCTGTGAGCTTTGAGCAAAGGCCGAGAACAATACACGTAAAGGAAGGCGTCAGATTACTTGAAAGGAACATGTTGAAAGATGATGAACATAGTTCTAACAACATTAGCTCTTCATCTGCCTTCAAGTTCGAAAATAAAGTGGAAATGATTGGAAAACAGTATTCTTTGGAGAATGTTCTTAGTAGACAATACCTTCCCTCATAAAAGAAAGGGGAGTACTTTTTCTCCAACATAAGTTTGAGGGGCTTCAACAAAAATGCTTAGAGAACTTGATTTGAACTTTGGACTTCAGGGGGCCACAAAGATAGGGTCTAACTTTACTGAGACTATTCTTAGGGGACATTGCAGAGGCTAGATGGCTTGGAGATGGATTAGGTATGATGAGTTTTGCACTGGGAGATCTAACTTGATCGGAACCATGCTGCCTATTGTGTATCTAAAAAGTAATCTCACACAAGATGATTAATCACATGTAAGGGCCTTCTGTGGCTTTGGGGATAGTGGAGAATCAATAGTAGGCACAGCCAGTAGAGTCACATTATTTATATCAAATCATTTTCTGTTGGAGTTTCCCAGTAGAAGTTTCTATGAGGAGCCTTTAAAAATGCCCTACAAGTTAACGAGCCTGAAATTGTACATCTGTTATCAGAAGCAACCTGAATCATACTGTAACTGTACCAGTCAAGGAGAATCCTTTTCACTCTCCTCCTTCTATCCCAGCTTCACTTGAAGAGGCCAGAAATTATGGCTAGTTTAGTGAGAAAGATATGGATAAGAACTAGTAAAGATATGGACCCTAAACCTCCCTATTCCTAAAATAGAAATACATTTGAGGATTCCAAGCAGGGCTGGAGAAACTTTTCAATGGTAAGAGTTCAGAATTGTGATATAATTTGAGCTGGAGCTTAGTTAGCAAAATGAGTCTGCTACTATGACGAAAAGTAATCAGAATATGTGGGACCTGTTGCAAATACCTTCACCTAAAAGAAAAATGCAACAGGTCAGGAAATATATGAAGATCCAAAAATGCACATAGCTCTGAAAAGGAGTGGTGGCCATACACTTTTGGATACACATGCAGTAAGATATGATAAAACTTATGATACAGGAGGTGAAGGAGGAAAAAGAATTCATGATGATTCTCAAACTTTGAATTAGTATGACTAGAATAGAGATATCAATTATATTAAATCATTCACTGTAGCCCACCAGGCTCATCTGTCCATGGAATTCTCCAGGCAAGAACATTGGAGTGGGTGGCCATTCCCTTCTCCATGGGATCTTCCCTACCCAGGGATTCAACCCAGGTCTCCTGCAATTGCAGGCAAATTATTTACCTTCTGAGGCACCAGGGAAGCCTATTAAGAAAAAGGAAACAAGAAAAAAAGGAATCATGCTAAAACATGTCTAATATTTAATAGTAGATAGTTTATTATTCAGAGAAGGCGATGGCACCCCACTCCAGTACTCTTGCCTAGAAAATCCCATGGACGGAGGAGCCTGGTAGGCTGCAGTCCATGGGGTCGCTAGGAGTCGGACACGACTGAGCGACTTCACTTTCACTTTTCACTTTCATGCATTGGAGAAGGAAATGGCAACCCACTCCAGTGTTCTTGCCTGGAGAATCCCAGGGACGGGGGAGCCTGGTGGGCTGCCGTCTGGGGGGTCGCACAGAGTCGGACACGACTGAAGCGACTTAGCAGCAGCAGTTTATTATTCAGTTCAGATACTGCATGTTAAATTCTCTCTCTTGGTCAGATAATACATATTTTAAAAACTTATGTACTTGGTTATTTGAAAGGACAGGCATAACCCCTTTAGCTAGGATAATATTTTTTTTCGCTTACTGACTTCTACAACAGAAAGGATTTATATTTATCTCTACAAATGGATATTAAAATTCTTCTCATGAAATCACTGTCAGAATTTGCTTGGTATCTTATACCCTCATCTTACTGTTCCCAAAGCAGTTTGATACTTCATCCTATATGTATAGTGTTACACCCACTTCATATTCAAGGACCATATCTAAATTTAGAATTATTTTTGGAACTTTATCCTGACATTTTAAGATTCAGACAATAAGTTGCTAACCTATCAAGACATATTATATCCCATTCTTATTAACTAAGCTCCTGCCTCATTCTGAACCTAGTATTTTGTCCTTAAGTGTGGGATATTTAGCACCTTTTTCTCTCCCTAGAATTGCATCTCATTTCTAACTCTACAGTCTCCACCTCATTTGATGTGTCAGTTTGGTTATTGTCACTTTCTTGTGTATTACAATAACCTAACATATACAAAGCTGTTGCCCCCAGTACAGTGTTATGTTGTCCGAATTACTTACATAACCAGGAGTGATAGTTAAAATATTTAACACTGAGGAGTCTTTGGCATGTACTGCTCAGAAAAGTTGCTGCCTGGGGTTTTGGAACAGAATCTTGGAATTTCCTTGCTGAGTATGATATTAACATTGTGGTTGTTCATTTATTAGCAGGAAGGAGGCCCCAGGAAAAAAAAAATGGGATAACAGAGACATTATGGGTAGAGAGAGGCATTCAAGTACTTAACATGGTGACTACTTAAGGTTTCCTGGTCTAGTCATTCTTCCGTGTATATGCTGCATCCTTGGCTGAATAGAAAGTCACACTATTTGAAAGATCATGCTGGTTTGTAAGGGGAATAAGGGAATTCCTGGACTAAATAACTTGATTTGACAGCATCTACTTTTTCAATCAGTGTTTGACAAATGTTCTTAGCCCACTCTCACATCTCATTGCTAGAATAATGAATTCACAAAATCTGATACATTACAAAAGTCCCCATGGCTCGCTGCTGCTTATGGAACACAATGCAAATTCATGGTATTGTAATGTAATACTGTAAACAAAGATGCAAAATATATGTATTTTTTCTCTGAGTAAAAAGTATTTCTGAGTGCCTATGTTTTTGATATGTTTTGACAAAAAGATTAATAAGAGCCTTTGTCTCACAGTCTGTTGAGTTTGACATGTGATTCAATAATTACAGGGCTATGTGATGAGTGTTGATAGTAATATGTCCCAAGTTCTGTGGAACCAGATTTGGGAGTGACTCACTAAGCTTGGCAAAGCAGGCAGAAACAATGGAGTCAGGAAACGCTTTTCTCAAGAGATGACATATGAGTTTAGTCTGGATGAATGAGTAGGAGTTGGGCTTCACTGAATCTTGCAGAAGAGGAGAAAGTAACAGAGCAGGACAGACAGTTTACACAAACACATTAAAACAAGAAAAATAATTCCCTGCATGGGAAAGAATACACAGCTGGGGAAATGTGAATGGGAGATGAGGGAACAGATCATAAATGACAATTACAATATGCTAAGGAGTTTTAAATCTATTTAGTAGGCAATGGGTGCCATGTTCCATAATTATAATCACATCCTTGTAAACATCTTCAAATGCTCCCCACTGCCTTCAAAACTAAGTAGCCTGCTAAGATTTAAATTCAGCAAAGTGTATTCTAAAAATAGTACAGATTAACACATTGTGATTATTGGTTTATTTGCCTTCTGCATAATTCTATGATTCCTTGAAAAGAAAGGAACGTGACATTTTTATATAAGAGTCTCTGAAACTAAGTCATTGCTCAATATTTTGGGTAAGTGAATGATGTCTTAAAATCATCAACCAAAATAAATGTCAAAATAAGAACTTTATGCCTTGTTTCTCCATTCTGTGGCCTTATACATTTCACAGGAAATGTAAATATAATTTCACTATGAATTAATCCTGACTTAAATGACAAATGTGACTTAAATATTTAAGGAAATAAAATGATTTCAATGTTTGCCCTGGTGTTAAGTCCTTGTACTTGACTAGTTTTATTAACTATTTAAAGATTTACTGTAATAAGAGCCCACTCTCAAAATCCAACCTAATCCAATTTAATCCCAAAGGGCACATCTTGTGAACACTTGTTTTATACTTGCAGTAATTGGTTTGAGTTCTATTTGTCAAGTCCTAGCTCTAGGTCCAGTTTTATGCATCTACACAAAAATCTATAGAGTTTGTGGAAAACTATCTTCTGAGTTTCAAAAACTTACCTGTGGGGTGACACAAGAAGAAAATCACAAGACAAATGTAAATAGATTTATTATAATTCTGTTCTAAAGTGAGGTAGAACCACATGGGAAGTAGTTGGGCATTTGTTGGTCATTGGCAGACCATGTCAGTGATAAAGAATTTCAGGCACAAATACTACCAATTTTATAAATATATCTTAAGTAATTAAGTCCTTTTCTTTCTTTCTTTTTTTTTTTTTTTTGTCCTTTTCTTTCTTATCTCAGGCCATAGTTTCTCTCATAACGCCAGAAGAAAAAAAAAAAAAAAAAGATTTAAATTTATATTCCAGCAAATCTATAGAAGTAGTTATAAGGCAAAGTGTGTGCCTTTTGTTTCTAATTATTAATTTTTAACAGAAATACAACCAATATGTAACTTTATATTAGTTTCACGTGTACAACATAGTAATTTGATATTGTCATATGTTGCAAAATGATCACCATAAGTCTAGTTTATATCTATCACTGTACATAATTAATTTTTCCCTTATAATGAAAGCTTTTAAGATCTATTATTTTAGCAACTTTCAAATATACAATATTGTTAACTATCGTCACCATGTAATATGTAACCTTCCCATGATGTCTTTATTTCATGTACGTTTGGTTCCTCCTCACTTATTTCACCCAACTCCAACCTCCTTCCTCTGTTCTCCATATTCCACAACCACCAATCTATTCTCTCAATATCTGAGCTCATATTTATGAGCTCCTTTTTCTTGATATATCAATTTTCAGTCATATGCTCTTGCTTACTTGCAATGATCAGTGATGCTTGCTGTCTTCACCATCTCCCTTTCCCATTTATTAATGCTGCTTCCAGACTCACTGTTCTCAGTTCAACCATTGGTTATCTCATCTTCCTCAGACATACTATTTTTAAAGTTGAGCTATAATTCCCATCTTATAAACTGTATCATCCAGTAATTTTAGTATATTCACAAAGTTGTTTCAGGTTCCAAATCTTTGTTTGGTTTCACTCCCATCTTTTATTTCTTGCTTAGGCTTTCAACACACACTACTGCTGCTGCCACAGCTAAGTCACTGCAGTCGTGTCCGACTCTGTGCGACCCCGTAGACGGCAGCCCAACAGGCTCCCCCGTCCCTGGGATTCTCCAGGCAAGAACACTGGAGTGGGTTGCCATTTCCTTCTCCAATGGATGAAAGTGAAAAGTGAAAGTGAAGTCGCTCAGTCGTGTCCAACTCTCAGCGATCCCATGGACTGCAGCCTTCTAGGCTCCTTCGTCCATGGGATTTTCCAGGCAAGAGTACTGGAATGGGGTGTCATTGCCTTCTCCGTTCAACACACACTACAGAGATAGCCTGAATTAGGAAATAGAAGTTTAACCTCTATATCCAAACATGACCAATCACTGTGTATAGACTACTGCAGGGAGGGACCTACAGTTTGGGTGGCCTTCCTCTTTGGAGGGTCTTTCATTGTACATAGGTCAGCATAGAGCTTCCAAAAGAACACCCATAATATCCTAATCTGTGTGGTCAGGTCACATCCTGAGCTGAGCTCAGGAGAGTCAATCAGTGATGCTTACTTTTCAGTAAGATAAAGATCCCAGGAGGCATTCTAATATTTCTATGCTGACTCTTCTTCCTTTAAGCCCAATACAATTTCTGATTTCTAAGCCTCTCTTATTATTTCACTCTGATACCCTACCCTGCTGCTGCTGCTAAGTCACTTCATTCATGTCCAACTCTATGCAACCCCCCAGACGGCAGCCCACTAGGCTTCCCCATCCCTGGGATTCTCCAGGCAAGAACACTGGAGTGGGTTGCCATTGCCTTCTCCAATGCATAAAAGTGAAAAGTGAAAGTGAAGTCTCTCAGTCGTGTCCGACTCCTAGCGACCCCATGGACTGCAGCCTACCAGACCCCTCCATCCATGGGATTTTCCAGGCAAGAGTACTTGAGTGGGGTGCCATTGTCTTCTCCAACCCTACTCTAGACTCTTTCAAAAATCATTTTTCCCTCTCAGGGCAGGACTGATAACAGGTGAACTATTAGCTTATTATCCGTAACACATGAGGCCTGAGTTGACTTAGATCATCCCTTTTTAAAATCACATTTCTGATCACCTAATTAGAGCTGGATATTTAGCATTGGAAATGCCATTTTCACAGTAGAATCCTGTCCAAGATGCCCATGCAGAGGAGATCAACTATCCTGGGTAGTTACCTCAAATAATTTAAGAATCTCTGCCAAGGTGAAAGTCCAGAGAAGAGAAAAACACACATTTCTGATTATTTTTCTCTCTTCTTGCCTCTTCCTCTACCTCTCTATATTGTGTCCTCCTATCATAGAAATGATTTACTTATAAATATACATAGGCATCATCTTCTGTATTTTTCAGAAAAATTCACACAGTAATTAATCCAGGTTGGACCATGACATGCTCAGTGTGTATTAAAAAAAATAATGCTTTATCTCTTGATAGAATAATCTGAGGTTTAAGACTATTTTCTAGCATGAAAAATCATATTTTGATGTTCCAGAAGCTGGATGTTAACTTGGCATTGATCTTTGATGATTCCTATATGATAAGCCCTATTTTATGACCATGCATCACCATCACAGCTACCACCACTATCTCCAAAAGCAGATGCATGCCTTGGTTGGAGAAAAAAAAAAAAAATCTTTCAGACAAAAAAAGGAAGATGATTTATATGAATATGAGGATATGAAACTAAAAAGTGTATTATGCATATATAAATGCATGAAATGCTCAAAGAAGCAAAGTTAAATACATTTTAATAAAATGTTAAAAATAATAATGTAAAATGTATATTTCTACTGGGAAGTACATTTTTCTATTTTCATTTGATCAGATGTGGACCAGTGTTATATGTGACATGTAATATAAAACAACTAAATAATCTTTAAGATTTCTTTCTAGAAAACAATGCCAATTACTCTAGCAAGCACATAATATAAACTGCCTTTGTTGTCTGAAAAAACACCTTCAGTATTCTTAGTCATATTTATCATCATATTGAATATTTTGATAGAAATGTTTAAAATTGAACTGGTAGTAAAATGGAAACAGCTTAATTTCTAAGATGTAGAATGCTAGATTTCAGTTATATAACTAATGTACATTAACATTTCTTTTTTGTCATATTTGTTTGACCAAGTATAACTTTGGAAATAATGTGTTCAAAATATTTTAATTTTCTTTTTAAAAATGTCTGTTACCTTGTAAGCCCCATTTGGCTATTTGAAAAGAATAAAAGATGAGTATTTTCTTTGGATAAGCTAAAATAACAAGAAATGTTACAATTATGAGCTGATTTTCTTTCATAAAGCAATGAGTGATTTGTAACAGGTGAAAAATGTTAATATGATATTTCAGCATTCTAAAGTAAATTAACATCCAAATGTTTTACATGGACACAGAATGGAAATTATCTTAATATTATTAAAATTCTGTGTAATTATTTACTGAGTCTAGCAGTGATGTTTTATATTCCATATTGGATATTGTGTACTATGAAGAGCCTTAGTGTAATGGATTAAAAAAAATATCATTTTAGACAGGTAATTTTGTAGAGTCATGGATTGAATGCCAAACTGTTGATGAACTAGAACTAAAATATTATTATTCATTTGGTATGTTTTATAAAATAAAATCCATATTTAATAAACAGTTATTATGTGATTGGTATGTACTTGAAAATTAAATGGAAATTGACTACTTGTGGGCAAGATATTAAGATATTCCATCACCTATTTCTAATTTAGAAAATGTTTTCAACTAATCTCTAAACTTAAAATTCTTTACTCTTACAGAACCACAAATTTTCCTGAAATGACTAATTGGCTGCAGTGAAAAGACTTTATGAAGCACTTGTATTTTTTGGTAGTTTGATAAAGTGTAGAACAGCTCTTGCAATAATTTTGAAATGCCTTTATTTGGTAGGAGAAATAAATTTGTGATAATTTAAAAATTTGGTCAAACAACATTTCATAAAATTTTCATAAGCTTCTTATTCTGCATGCTTAGGACATTGCAAATATGTCTTTATCAAAAATAAAATATTTATGACTTTACAGTAGTAAACCATTCTCCAAATTAAAAAAAAAAAGATTTATATTAGTTTTATGTGTTTAATATCAGCTTAACATTCCTACTAAGAAGTCATCAGAGAAAGGAAGTTACTTATTGTCTCGCTGTTCCTGACTCTGTACACTGTTCCTTGAACCCACTGTAGACAAAGAGCGAGCAGAGAAGCTGGAAGAAAACTCAAGGAGGCATAGGAACTGCAAATGCATTTATTCTTTCCTGACCCGCACAGCAGCTCTAGTAGCAGACACACTGTAATCTCTTCTCCCATGGTTGACCCAAGAGCACAGTCAGAATACGGCCTCACCGCCATAACACAACCATAACATGCAGAGCAAAAGTGGCCTGTTGCCAAGTGCGTACATCGCGATGCACATGCGCAGTGCTGTCAATGCTCTCAGCTGTTGTATAACCACGTATTTGCAGAACCAGGGGCGAGAGTAAGAGGACGTGGGGTGAGAGAGCCTGACCACACCATCTTGGCTAATTTGCTCTTTCCCAGCATTCTACCACTTTGGGGTCTCTTGCCTCACAATCTACGCACAAGCCATCTTCCACAATCTTCCCTTGGTGATTAATGCTGACCCTTGGATTTATGTCTTGCAACAGCAGTTTCTACAGACATTTACATCCCCAGTGCATAACAAAACCCAATGTCAGGTATCAGTTGGAACTCATGTTGCAGTCTTGCCCTCATGGAGCAAGATGAGCCATGCATGTGGAGTGACTTTATCTTCCATGGCCAAGTCCAGTCCTTAAACTCCTTGTGAAATTGAAGGAGAGCCTCCTTCAATTCCACCCCTGCAGGTTTGTATTGCCTGTGTGTGAAGTCACTTCAGTTGTGTCTGTCTCTTTGCAACCCTATGGACTGTAGCCTACCAGGCTCCTCTGTCCATGGTCTCCAGGGAAAAATGCTGGAGTGGATTGCCATGCCCTTCTCCAGGGAATCTTCCTAACCCAGGGATCGAACCCACATCTCTTATGTCTTCTGCATTGGCTTGTAGATTCTTTACTACTAGTGCCACCTGGGAAACCCCACTGGCACTAGTGGTGCCGTACTTGCCAGGCCCACACCTTCAAAGAGTGGATTTTTGTAGCATTCACAGCCCACTCACAAGATTCCAAATGCTTTCATGCTGTTCTAAATCTACAGCATAGGACACAGCCTAAATCTACATCATAGGAGCCAGACTTTACAGCACACTGTTCTAAATCTAGGCCACAGCCTAAATCTTAACCATTTGGCCACTGTAGCCAACAATGTATGCACTAGGACCTGGAAACTACTACCATCTGCTGTAAACAAGGCTGCATTTGGCACCAGTGTCAACCAGGACCATTACTTTCTATGCATTAGCTAGAGACCAGTGAATGTCAGGTTCTACATGGGGTCTCTGGTCCCTGCTTGGGTTCTTCAGGTGCGCACCTTAGTCTGAGCACTATTCAAAGTGGAAAAGGGCTTCTAAAGGAACATCCTTGGGCGTCATGTAATCTTCTAGCCGAACTGCCCTTATCTCTTGCTGTGGATGCTTCACAAACTTGCTAAACTGCTGCTCCCATCTCAGTCACCTCAATAGCTCTAGGAGCAGAGCACTGGGGGTGTCTAACTATTTTATTTCTGTCACTCCCACTGCTAGCAAATTAGCCCACATTTACATGCTCATCACCTGGATGGGGCCTTTCCCAGCCTGGCCCCTTTGGTATCCTCACACTCCTGACACCTTTTGCCTGCTGCTGCTGCTCTATTTCTCCCAAGTTAGCCTGCATTGAGGTTACTTCATAGAATGGGGCACCTCACATAGAGTGCAAGAATAGCATTCAGGGATCCAGAAGTGGTGGATGGGGCATTGTTCAAAATGGCATAACATGCCACCCATAAAATGCTTGTCATCTGGGCCTCAGATATTTGGATTAAATATTGACTATTTCAGGCCCAGTTCTCTCACAACCTGGCCCATTTAGCATAGATATGCCATTTACTCACAGTATCCAGGAGCTATCCTACATTTGCCCACATGGTGCAGATGGAAGCATTAATACATTCTATGAGGGTGTATGTTTGGTTAGCTGTACCCTCCATGAGTTGCCTAGCATTCTGCAAACTTTGCCTCAATGAGGGGTGAGTGGTTATAGATACCAACCATTCTGTTTCATCACTGGAACAAATGATACCATCCACCCCTGTGTCCCAGAGTCTCAAAAGCCCTGTTGCCAAGAGTTCCCTTTGCTTACCCAGGTTGACCAACTCTACCTGAGTATATTGTGAATAAGTTGTGAACTCAGTCACATTGGGGGCCCCTTAAGGATGCCACCCCTGGGCCTTAGGCTGCTCTTGCTTCCCTTTCTGTTGTATAATGGACCTCGCTGCCTAGCAGGGACCCAGTCTCATAACATTCATCATCCTTATTCTCATAATATTCATCATCACCATCGCTTACCACCTTGCCATCAGAGATGCTTGTTCTTCAAGGCCACAGAGTTCTTGCTCTAACACCAATGTATGTTGCTCTAGTTCTTCCAAGCATCTCTGCACATAGCTCACCTGCATCGTGTAGGACATTATCTGTATTCAGCTTCAGAGCAGTCAGGAAAATTCACCCCAGGATGCCAGCGGCAGTCCATGCCACCTTGTTTGGCAAACAGGAACTTTCCACTTGTAACAGTTTTTCATTGCTATCCAGTAACCTGTCCAGCCTCCCAATCTTCCATGGGGGCTCACACAGAGAGGACTTGCAGCCACCTGGTACCATATGCTATATGGTGGCCACTGGCTTCCTCTATCCATTGGAACCCCAGGCTCCTCTGTGCTGTTCTGTGCTGTGCTTAGTCAACTAACTCAGTCATGTCTGACACTTTATGACCCCATGGACTGCAGCCCTCCAGGTTCCTCTATCCATGGGGATTCTCCAGACAAGAATACTGGAGTGTGTTGCCATGCCCTCCCCCAGGGGACCTTCCCAACCCAGGGATCTAACCCAGGTCTCCCTCATTGCAGGCAGATTCTTTACTGTCTGAGCCACCAGGAAAGCACTCAGCCTCCTCTACCTGCTGGGTATCCTGCTGACTTTGCCAGTTGTCTCACTGTTTCTCATTGTGCACACTGTACCTTGAATCCATGGTAGGCAAAGCATGAGCAGGGTGGTTGGAAGAAAACTCAAGGAATCATAGGAACTGCAAACAAGTTTATTCACTCCTGACTGGCACAGCAGCCACAGCAGGAGACGTGCTGTAGCCTCTCCTCTCATGGTTGACCCAGCAGACACAGTCATAACACAGCCTTACAAGCACAGTCCAGCCTCATCAGCCATAATGTAGCCTCAAGGGCTTTTTCAGGTGGAGTTTGTATATGCTTCCAGAACAGAAGTATCCCTGTGGCCAAGAGGGGATACATCGTGATGTGTATGTACAGTGCTATAAGCGATCTCAGCTGTTATATAACCATGTATTTACAAAACATGGGGCGAGAGCAAGAGGACGTGGGGTGAGAGCCTGACCACACTCTCTAGGCTAATTTGCTAGTCCCTTACACTTACAAAGGACATTCCTTTCAACCATAGATCAAACCAAACTTTAAAAAAATGTCAATAGAAAAAGCACAAAATCAAAAATTATTTTGAGAGAGCTTTAAAGGGTCCAATTAAGAAGTGATGAATTCATGTGGAAATAGCAGTCATTCTACACACCATATTTTATAAAATTATTATATCCAATTATTTTTCAATATTTTCAATTTTTACAGTATGATATAATTTCACTATGAAACAAATGTTTGCTACCTCAAATTCATAGATAATAAAACTGTGATCTTTATATTGGCATAAAATTATAAAAACATCTTATCACCATTAAAATTTGAAAATGTGAATCTAGAATTTGTATTTTCTGATGTCAAAATCAGTGTTAACACATCTATAGTAATAACATTTTTTAAAATACAGAAAAGTTAGACGAGCTACTATATAACACAGATGAGCCAAATCAATTTCACAATATTGTAGAGTTTCATTTAATTTTGTGTGCGTGTGTGATTTTTTTCTTTTTTTGAATGACATCTTGGCAACTCTCAGTAAACATGCAGGGTGAAGCTTTGGCTAATAGGTGGCAGCTTAAGAAATTCTGAGACACGTAAATAAACTGAGACACAAGGGTAGAATCGTCATCGACTCCTACAGTTCAGAGGCTTAGATCAAATAAATTCCCAGTTGTATTTCCTAATATCATCAATAAAATATTTAACTGAACTTACTAAAAATTAATTAAATAACTGGTGGGCTTCTCTGGTGGCTCAGGTGGTAAAGAATCAGCCTGCAATGCAGGAAACCTGGGTTCAATCCCTGGGTTGGGAAGATCCCTTGGAAAATGGAGTGGCTACTCATTCCACTTGCCTGGAGAATTCTGTGGAATTCTCAGAGGAATTTTCAGAGTCTATGGGATCACAAAGAGTCAGACACAACTGAGTGACTTACACGTTCACTTTTTCACAAACAGTTGTTATATGGCATGGAGTTTGGAGGCATAAAATCTATAAAATATTGCAAGGTGAAAAGGCAGCCTTCAGATTGGGAGAAAATAATAGCAAATGAAGCAACTGACAAACAACTAATCTCAAAAATATACAAGCAACTCCTACAGCTCAACTCCAGAAAAATAAATGACCCAATCAAAAAATGGGCCAAAGAACTAATAGACATTTCTCCAAAGAAGACATACAGATGGCTAACAAACACATGAAAAGATGCTCAGCATCACTCATTATCAGAAATGCAAATCAAAACCACTATGAGGTACCATTTCACACCAGTCAGAATGGCTGTGATCCAAAAGTCTACAAGCAATAAATGCTGGAGAGGGTGTGGAGAAAAGGGAACCCTCTTACACTGTTGGTGGGAATGCAAACTAGTATAGCCACTATGGAGAACAGTGTGGAGATTCCTTAAAAAACTGGAAATAGAACTGCCTTATGATCCAGCAATCCCACTGCTGGGCATACACACTGAAGAAACCAGAAGGGAAGGAGACACGTGTACCCCAATGTTCATCGCAGCACTGTTTATAATAGCCAGGACATGGAAGCAACCTAGATGTCCATCAGCAGATGAATGGATAAGAAAGCAGTGGTACATATACACAATGGAGTATTACTCAGCCATTAAAAAGAATACATTTGAATCAGTTCTAGTGAGGTGGGTGAAACTGGAACCTACTATACAGAGTGAATTAAGCCAGAAAGAAAAACACCAATACAGTATACTAACGCATATATATGGAATTTAGAAAGATGGTAACAATAACCCTGTGTATGAGACAGCAAAAGAGACACTGATGTATAGAACAGTCTTATGGACTCTGTGGGAGAGGGAGAGGGTGGGAAGATTTGGGATAATGGCATTGAAACATGTATAATATCATGTATGAAACGAGTTGCCAGTCCAGGTTCGATGCACGATACTGGATGCTTGGGGCTGGTGCACTGGGACGACCCAGAGGGGTGGTATGGGGAGGGAGGAGGGAGGAGGGTTCAGGATGGGGAACACATGTATACCTGTGGCGGATTCATTTTGATATTTGGCAAAACTAATACAATTTGTAAAGTTTAAAAATAAAATAAAATTAAAAAAAAAAGAAAGACACCTCAAGGCTGAGGGAGTTTCACCAAAATATATATATATATATATATATATATATATATATAGCTATTGTATGTATTCCTGCCTTGGTGATATCTATAATTTGTTTCACAGGAACTTTTTCTTTTTTCAATTGAAGGATAATTGCTTTACAGAATTTTGATGTTTTCTATCAAACTTCAACATGAATCAGCCATCAGTTCAGTTCAATTCAGTACCTCAGTCACGTCCAACTCTTTGCAACACCATGAATCATAGCACACCAGGCCTCCCTGTCCATCACCAGCTCCAGGAATTCATTCAAACTCATGTCCATTGAGTCAGTGATGCCATCCAGCCATCTCATCCTCTGTTATTCCCTTCTCCTCCTGCCCCCAATCCCTCCAAGCATCAGAGTCTTTTCCAATGAGCCAACTCTTTGCATGAAGTGGCCAAAATACTGAAGTTTCAGCTTCAGCATCAGTCCTTCCAATGAACACCCAGGACTGATCTCCTTTAGGATGGACTGGTTGGATCTCCTTGCTGTCCAAAGGACTCTCAAGAGTCTTCTCCAACACCACAGTTCAAAAGCATCAATTCTTGGGCACTCAGCTTTCTTCACAGTCCAACTCTTACATCCGTACATGACCACTGGAAAAACCATAGACTTGACTAGATGGACCTTTGTTGTCAAAGTAATGTCTCTGCTTTTGAATATGCTATCTAGGTTTGTCATAACTTTCCTTCATAAGCGTCTTTTAACTTCATGGCTGCAGTCACCATCTGCAGTGATTTTGGAGACCCCAAAAATAAAGTCTGACACTGTTTCCACAGTTTCCCCATCTATTTGCCATGAAGTGATGGGACCAGATGCCATGATCTTAGTTTTCTGAATAAGCCATAGGTATACATATATCCCCTCCCTTTTGAAACTCCCTCCCATATGTCTCCCTATCCTACCCCTCTAGGTTGATACAGAGCCCCTGTCTGAGTTTCCTAATCTATACAGCAAATTCCCATTTGCTATCTATTTTACATATGGTAATGTAAGTTTCCCTGTTACTCTTTCCATACATCTCACCCTCTTCTCCCCTCTCCCCATGTCCATAAGTCATTCTCTATGTCTCTTTCTCCTTTGCTGCCCTGTAAATAAAATCTTCAGAAACATTTTTCTAGATTCCATATATGTGCATTAGAATATATTTATTTTTCTCTTTCTGTCTCACTTCACTCTATATAATAGGTTCTAGGTTCATCCACCTCGTCAGAAGTGACTCAAATGCATTCCTTTTTATGGCTGAGTAATATTCCATTGTGTGTGTGTATGCCATAACTTCTTTATCCATTCATCTGTCAATGGACATCTAGGTTGCTTTCATGTTCTAGCTATTGTAAATAGTGCTGCAATGAACAATTGTATACCTGTGTCCTTTTCAATTTTGGTTTCCTCAGGGTATGTGCCTAGAAGTAGGATTTCTGGGTCTTATGGTGGTTTTATTCCTAGCTTTTTAAGGAATCTCCATACCATCTTCCATAGTGGCTGTATCAATTTATATTCCCACCAACAGTACAAAAACATTCCCTTTTCTCCACACCCTCTCCAGAATTTACTGTTTGTCGACTTTTTGATGATGGCCATTCTGACCAGTGTGAGGTTTGAAACCACAAAATCTCATTGTGGTTTTGATTTGCATTTCTCTAATGATGAGTGATGTTGAGCATCTTTTCATATGTTTGTTGGCCATCTGTATGTCTTCTTTGGAGAAATGTCCGTTTACTTCTTTTTTCCCACTTTTTGATTGGGTTGTTTGTTTTCCTGGTATTGAGTTGTATGAGCTGCTTGTATATTTTGGAAATTAATCCTTTGTCAGTTGTTTCACTTGCTGTTATTTTCTCCCATTTTGAGGGTTGTCTTTTCACCTCGCTTATAGTTTCCTTTGCTATGCAAAAGCTTTTAAGTTTAATCAGGTCCCACTCATTTACTTTTGTTTTTATTTCCATTACTCTAGGAGGTGGATCCTCCATTCCTCATAGAGGATCTTGCTTTGACTTATGTCATCAAGTGTTCTGCCTATGTTTTCCTCTAATAGGTTTATAGTTTCTGGTCTTACATTTAGGTCTTTAATCCATTTGGAGTTTATCTTTGTGTATGGTGTTAAGAAGTGTTCTAATTTCATTCTCTTACATGTAGCTGTCCAGTTTTCTCGGCACCATTTATTGAAGAGGCTGTCTTTGCCCCATTGAATATTTTTATCTCCTTTGTAAAAATTAAGTTATCCATAGGTGCATGGGTTTATTTCTGGGCTTTCTATCTTGTTCTATTGGTCTATATTACTATTTTTGTGCCAGTACCATACTGTCTTGATGACTGTAACTTTGTAGTATAATCAGAAGTCAGGAATATTGAATCCTCCACCTTCATTCTTCTTTCTCAAGAATGCTTTGGCTATTTGGTGTCTTTTATGTTTCCGTATGAATTGTGAAAATTTTTGTTCTAGTTCTGTGAAAAATGCCACTGGTAATTTGATAGGGGTTGCATTGAATATTGCATTATAATATTGATTCTTCCTACCCAGGAACATAGAATAATATCGCTCCATCTGTTTATGTCATCTTTGATTTTTTTATCAGTGTCTTATAATTTTCTGTGCATACTTCTTTTTTCTCCTTAGGTTAAGTTTATTCTAAGATATTTAATTCTTTTTGTTGCAAAGGTGAGTGGGATTGATTCCGTAATTTCTCTTTCTGATTTTTCATTGTTAGTATATAGAAAAGCAAGTAACTTCTGTGTATTGATTTTGTATCCTGCAACTTTGCCAAATTCACTGATTCAGTTCACTCACTCAGTCATGTCTGACTGCAACCCCAAAGACTGTAGCACACCAGGCCTCCCTGTCCATCACCAACTCCCAGAGTTTACTCAAACTCATGTCCATTGAGTTAGTGATGCTCTCCAACTGTCTCATCCTCTGTCATCCCCTTTTCTGCCTGTCTTCAATCTTTCTCAGCATCAGGGTTTTTTCAAATGAGTTAGTTCTTTGCAGAGGTGGCCAAAGTACTGGAGTTTCAGTTTCAGCATCAGTCCTTCCAAAAACATTCAGGACTGATTTCCTTTAGGATGGACTTGCTGGATTTCCTTATGGTTCAAAGTATGCAAAAGAGTCTTCTCCAACACCACAGTTCAAAGGCCTCAATTCTTCAGCACTCAGCTTTCTTTATAGAAAGAAATCTCACATACATACGTGACTACTGGGGAAATCATAGCTTTGAGTAGACGGACCTTTGTTGGCAAAGCAATTAATGTCTACTTTTTAATATGCCATCTAGGTAGGTCATAACTTTTCTTCCAAGGAGTCAGTTCAGTTCAGTCACTCAGTAGTGTCCAACTCTATGTGACCAATTGAACCACAGCACGCCAGGCCTCCCTGTCCATCACCAACTCCCAGAGACCACCCAAACTCATGTTCATTGAGTAGGTGATGCCATCAAACCATCTCATCCTCTGTCATCCCCTTCTCCTCCTGCCCTAAATCATTTCCAGCATCAGGATCTTTTCAAATGAGTCACTCTTCACATCAGGTGGACAAAGTATTGGAGTTTCAGCTTCAACATTAGTCCTACCAAAGAACACCCAGGACTGATCTCCTTTAGGATAGACTGATTGGATATCCTTGGAGTCCAAGAGAATCTCAAGAGTCTTCTCCAACAACACAGTTCAAAAGCATCAATTCTTCAGCACTCAGCTTTCTTTATAGTCCAACTCTCATGTCCATACATGATCACTGGAAAAACAATAGCCTTGACTAGATGGACCTTTCTTGACAAAGTGATGTCTCTGCTTTTTAATATGCTGTCCAGGTTGGTCATAACTTTCCTTACAAGGAGTAAACATCTTTTAATTTCATGGCTGCAGTCACCATCTGCAGTGATTTGGGAGCCCAGAAAAATAAAGTCAGCCATTTGCACAGCATTTCCATCATTTGCCATGAAGTGATGGGACCGGACACATGGACATCACCAGCTGGTCAACACCATAATCAGATTGATTATATTCTTTGCAGCCAAATGGAGAAGCTCTATACAGTCAGCAAAAACAAGACTGGGAGCTGACTGTGGCTCAGATCATGAATTCCTTATTGCCAAATTCAGACTTAAATTGAAGAAAGTAAGGAAAACCACTAGACCATTCAGGTATGACTTAAATTAAATTCCTATGATTATACAGTGGAAGTGAGAAACAGATTTAAGGGACTAGATCTGATAGAGTGCCTGATGGACTATGGATGGAGATTAGTGACACTGTACAGGAGACAGGGATCAAGACCATCCCCATGGAAAAGAAATGCAAAAAAGCAAAATGGCTGTCTGGGGAGGCCTTACAAATAGCTGTGAAAAGAAGAGAAGTGAAAAGCAAAGGAGAAAATGAAAGATATAAACATATGAATGCAGAGTTCCAAAGGATAGCAAGGAGAAATAAGAAAGCTTTCCTCAGTGATCAATGCAAAGAAATAGAGGAAAACAACAGAATGGGAAAGACTAGAGACCTCTTCAAGAAAACTAGAGATACCAAGGGAAAATTTCATGCAAAGATGGGCTCGATAAAAGGTAGAAATGGTATGGACCTAACAGAAGCAGAAGATATTAAGAAGAGGTGGCAAAATACACAGAAGAACTGTACAAAAAAGATCTTCATGACCAAGATAATCACAATGGTGTGATCACTCATCTAGAGCCAGACATCCTGGAATGTGAAGTTAAATGGGCCTTAGAAAGCATCACTACAAACAAAGCTAGTGGAGGTGCTGGAATTCCAGTTGAACTATTTCAAATCCTGAAAGATGATACTGTGAAAGTGCTGCACTCAATATGCCAGCAAATTTGGAAAACTTAGCAGTAGCCAGAGACTGGAAAAGGTAAGATTTTCCCAATCCCTAAGAAAGGCAATGCCAAAGAATGCTCAAACTACCTCACAATTGCATTCATCTCACATGCTAGTAAAGTAATGCTCAAATTCTCCAAGCCACGCTTCAGCAATACATGAACCATGAACTTCCAGATGTTCAAGCTGGTTTTAGAAAAGGCAGAGGAACCAGAGATCATATTGCCAACATACACTGGATCATCAAAAAAGCAAGAGAGTTCCAGAAAAATATCCATTTCTGCTTTATTGACTATGCCAAAGCCTTTGACTGTGTGGATCACAATAAGCTGTGGATAATTATGAGAGATAGGGATACCAGACCACCTGTCCTGCCTCTTGAGAAACCTGTATGGAGGTCAGGAAGCAACAGTTAGAAGTGGACATGAAATGACAAACTGGTTCCAAATAGGAAAAGGAGTACGTCAAGGCTGTATATTTTCACCCCACTTATTTAACTTATATGCAGAGTTTATCATGAGAAACCCTGGGCTGGAAGAAGCACAAGCTGGAATCAAGATTGCTGGGAGAAATATCAGTAACCTCAGATACACAAATGACGCCACCTTTATGGCAGAAAGTGAAGAGGAACTAAAAAGCCTCTTGATGAAAGTGAAAGAGGAGAGTGAAAAAGTTGGCTTAAAGCTCAACATTCAGAAAACTAAGATCATGGCATCCAGTCCCATCACTTCATGGGAAATTTGGGGAACCAGTGGAAACACTGTCAGACTTTTATTTTGTGGGGCCCCAAAATCACTGCAGATGGTGACAGCAGCCATGAAATTAAAAGACGCTTACTCCTTGGAAGGAAAGTTATGACCAACCTAGATAGCATATTCAAAAGCAGAGACATTTCTTTGTCAACAAAGTTCTGTTTAATCAAGGCTATGGGTTTTCCAGTGGTAATGTATGGATGTGAAAGTTAGACTGTGAAGAAAGCTGAGCGCTGAAGAATTGATGCTTTTGAACTGTGGTGTTGGAGAAGACTCTTGAGAGTCCCTTGGACTACAGGGAGATCCAACCAGTCCCTTCTAAAGGAGATCAGTCCTGGGTGTTCTTTGGAAGGAATAATGCTAAAACTGAAACTCCAGTACTTTGGCCACCTCATGCGAAGAGTTGACTCATTCGAAAAGACTGTGATGCTGGGAGGGATTGGGGGCAGGAGGAGAAGGGGATGACAGAGGATGAGATGGTTTGATAGCATCACCGAGTCAATGGACAGGAGTTTGAGTGAACTCCGGGAGTTGGTGATGGAAAGGGAGGCCTGGCATGCTGCAATTCATGGGGTCACAAAGAGTCAGACACAACTGAGCAACTGAACTGAACTGAACTGATGGGACCAGATGCCATGATCTTAGTTTTCTGAATGTTGAACTTTCAGCCAACTTTTTCACTCCCGTCTTTCACTTTCATCGAGGCTCTTAGTTCTTCACTTTCTGACATAAGAGTGGTGTTGTCTACATATCTGAGGTTATTGATATTTCTCCCAGCAATCTTGATTCCAGTTTATGCTTCTTCTAGTGCAGCGTCTCTCATGATGTACCCTCAATATAAATTAAATAAGCAGGGTGACAATATACAGCCTTGATGCACTCCTTTTCCTAATTGGAACCAGTCTGTTGTTCCATGTCCAGTTCTAACTGTTGCTTCCTGACCTGCATACAGATTTCTCAAAAGGCAGGTCAGGTGGTCTGGTATTCCCACGTTTTTAAGAATTTTCCACAGTTTGTTGTGGTCCACACAGTCAGAGCCTTTGGCATAGTCAATAAAACAGAAATAGATGTTTTTCTGGAACTCTCTTGCTTTTTCGATGATCCAACAGATGTTGGCAGTTTGATTCCTGGTTCCTCTGCCTTTTCTAAATCCGCCTTGAACATTCAGATCAGATCAGATCAGTCACTCAGTCGTTTCCAACTCTTTGAGACCCCATGAATCGCAGCATGCCAGGCCTCCCTGTCCATCACCAACTCCCGGAATTCACTCAGACTCACGTCCATCGAGTCAGTGATGCCATCCTGCCATCTCATCCTCTGTCATCCCCTTCTCCTGCCCCCAATCCCTCCCAGCATCAGAGTCTTTTCCAATGAATCAACTCTTCACATGAGGTAGCCAAAGTACTGGAGTTTCAGCTTTAGCATCATTCCTTCCAAAGAAATCCCAAGGCTGATCTCCTTCAGAAAGCACTGGTTGGATCTCCTTGCAGTCCAAGGGACTCTCAAGAGTGTTCTCCAACACCACAGTTCAAAAGCATCAATTCTTCGGCGCTCAGCCTTCTTCACAGTCCAACTCTCACATCCATACATGACCACTGGAAAAACCATAGCCTTGACTAGACAAACCTTTGTTGGCAAAGTAATGTCTTTGTTTTTGAATATGCTATCTAGGTTGGTCATAACTTTCCTTCCAAGGAGTAAGTGTCTTTTAATTTCATGGCTGCAGTGACCATCTGCAGTGATTTTGGAGCCCAGAAAAATAAAGCCTGACACTGTTTCCCCATCTATTTCCCATGAAGTGGTGGGACCAGATGCCTTGAACATTAGATTAGCTCTAATAATTTTCTGATACTATCTTTAGGATTTTCTATGTACAGTATCCCGTCATCTGCAGTGAGAGCTTTACTTCTTTTCTGATCTGGATTCTTTTTATTTCTTTTTTTTTTCTGTGATTGTCATAGCTAGGACTTCCAGAACTGTGTTGAATAATAGTGGTTAAAATGGACACCCTCTCTTGTTCCTGATCTTAGGGGAAATTCTTTCAGTTTCTCACCATTGAGAATAATGTTTTCTGTAGGCTTATCATATTGGCCTTTAATAGGTTGAGGTAGGTTCCTTCTATGCCCATTGTTTGAAGAGTTTTAATCATAAATGGGTGCTGAATTTTGTCAAAGGCTTTTTCTGCATCTATTGAGATGATTATATGGTTTTTATCTTTCAATTTGTTAATATGGTGTGTCACACTGATTGATTTGCATATATTGAAGAATCCTTGCATTCCTAGAGTAAACCCAACTTGATAATGGTGTATAAGCTTTTTGATGTACGGCTGAATTCTGTTTGCTAAAATTTTGTTAAGGACTTTTGCATCTATGTTCATCAGTGATATTGGCCTGCAATTTCCTTTTTTTGTGTGTGTTGCCTTTGTCTGGTTTTGGTATCAGGGTGATGGTGGCCTCATAGAGTGAGTTTAGAAGTGTTCCTTCCTTTGCATGGGGCTTCTCTAGTGGCTCAGAGATTAAAGTGTCTGCCTCCAATGTGGGAGATCCAGGTTAGATCCCTGGGTTGGGAAGATCCCCTGGAGAAGGAAATGGTAACCCACTCCAGTATTCTTGCCTGGAGAATCTCATGGACGGAGAAGCCTGGTAGGCTCCAGTCCATGGGGTCACAAAGAGTCGAACACGACTGAACGACTTCACTTCATTTCAGTTCACTTCACCTCCTTTGCAAGTTTTGAAAGAGTTTTAGAAGGATAGGCATTAGCTCTTCTCTAAATGTTTGACAGAATTTCCCTGTGAAGCCGTCTGGTCCTGGGCTTTTGTTTTTTTGGGAGATTTTTGATTACAGCTTCAATTTCAGTGCTTGTCTTTGGGTTGTTCATAATTTCTATTTCTTCCTGGTTCAGTCTTGGAAGATTGAACTTTTCTAAGAATCTGTCCATTTCTTCCAGGTTATCCATTTTATTGCCATATAGTTGTTCATAACAGTCTTTTATAATCCTTTGTATTTCTGCATTGTTTGTTGTAAACTCTCCTTTTTCATTTATAATTTTGTTGATTTGATTCTTCTCTCCTTTTTTCTTGATGAACCTGGCTAAAGGTTTGTAAATTTTGTTTATCTTCTCAAACAACTAGATTTTAGTTTTATTCATCTTTACTATTTTTCTTTCATTTCTTTTTCATTTCTTTCTGCTCGGATCTTTATAATTTCTTCTACTAATTTGGGTTTTTTGTTGTTGTTCTTCTTCTTTTTCCAGTTGTTTTAGGTGTAAAGTTACACTGTCTATTTGATGTTTTTCTTATTTCTTGAGTTATATATTGCTTTAAACTTCCCTCTTAGAACTGCTTTTGCTGCATCCCATAGACTTTGAATTGTTGTGTTTTCATTGGCATTTGTTTCTAGAAATTTTTTTGACACAGAAATATTTTTAAATGAGTTCAGATCTCTATACAACTTGAGATAGCAAGATAAAGTGAGTTAGAGAAAACTTTTTCCACGCTCTTTTTGTAGGTTAAAAAAAATAGGTCTAGTCTTTTTTCAGTAAAATAAATTTCAAAATGGATAATTTTAAATTAAAAACATCTATACCAAATATAAAAATGAAAATATAGTCTTTTCTCCTATAGATTTAATGTATATTTATTACATAATAAATTATATTGGAGAGTAATATTTCATAGGAAAGTAATTTTATAACACACCTACATCATATTATTTCTTAATAGCAAAGCAGTCTTTTATTTTTCATGTGTGAATTTTATTCTGAAGTTGGAAAATCACTGAGGACTACTTCCTATTTTTCTCTTCTTTTCTCCAAAAGAAGCAAGTTTAAAAACTACTGGAATATTATATGTGAAAGATTCAGTTACTTAAGTTGGATTTATCTTAAATAACAAGTTCTTATATATATTTTGCAAATCTCACAAATGCTGTAGAAACAGCATTACAGTATAAATATTTTCCAAATTTGCTTAAATGAGACTTATCATCCAAATAAAAATTTGAACACTGAAAATGAGAAATTATACCAAAAGTATATTACACTTTCTTTTTCAGAAGTTACTTTGTTTACATAAGTATGGTACTTGGTAATAAGGATGATTAGAATAATGTAAAAAGTGCCAAGAATACATTGAAATCTGTCCAAATATCATTTATAAATAATTATCATTTACTTTATAATAAATGTATCTGCAGACCTATCCCCTAAGGTATCAGAGTAAATATATATTTTTATATTACTGTGAAATATAATGTAGATACAAGTGCATAAATATATTTTATAAGTAATTATAAGGTGAGCAATTGTGTAACCATTATCTAGTAAAATAAAGGTAAATTTGATAGTCACATTGAGGTTATACTTATGTGTTCCTCACTGATCTCCAAAACATCCCACTCTGTGAAAGGTTAATTTTCCTGACTTTTTTGGTTGTTATTTCTTATTTTCCTTTTGACTTAAACACCTGTCTATTCACCCATAGGTATCAGAAATAGTATTTGTTTTGCACTTATATCTGTGTGTATATGTATTTCTTTGATTAAATATTGTTTTTAAGATTCATTCGTGCCACTGTCTGGGGTTCATTTTTGCTGAAATTCAGGATGTACTACATTGTGCGACCTTACTATGAATTACAAATTACTTCTTCAGTTCCATTGATTACTGAAGAAACAATGTAAAACATCTTATATGTGGACTCTGGTACAAATGTACATGGATACCTCTCTGGGCTACATTTTGCTCTGTAGATGGTAAATTTACCTTCAAACTTGCTAGAAAATATTAAGTTCCTTTTAGCTGAGCATATAAATTTACACTCCTGATGGCAGTGAGCAAGCTTACCTGTTTCCTCAGTTATCACCTATACTTTTAGTTCTTGCTAGTTTTATGGGCTTAAAGAGTGTACCATAAATTTATACTTCCTTGATGAATAACAATATGAATGATCTTTTATTTCAACTTATTGATTACTAGGATTTTTCTTTTGTGATGTGCCTGTACAAGTCTTTGAAACTTTGATCTGTCAGGCTGTCTTGTTCTGTAGGCGTTACTTTTATATTCTGAATGCTGAGTCTAAAGCAGTTATTACATGTGCAAGACAAACATATTCTCTTGCCCTCTAGCTTCTTTATTCTCTCTCTTCCTGGGTTAAAAGTTCTTATTTTTAATTTAGAAAAAAAATAAAGCTACAATATTTCTTTCAGTGATTTTGTTTTTATTGTCTTATTAAAGACATACCTCCTTATGTAACATTTACAAATAGATCTTTCTTTCAGTTTGGTTCTTAACTTACCTGAAACTGATTTTTGCTTTCGATGAGATGTTAAAGGTAAATTTCTCTTTTTCTTTTTTTAATGAGAAAATCAATTGTTCCAATGTCATTTAAAGAAGTCTTTATTTCCCACTCATCTAAAGGGCCATCTTTGTCACATATTGAGTTACCATATATTCATACGTTTTCTTTAAGAATCTATACGTTGGATGCTATTTTAAGTGGCATTTTATTTTCTGATTAGTTTTGTAGATGTTTAGCAATATAACTCAGAGAAGGCAATGGAAACCCACTCCAGTATTCTTGCCATGGGTGGAGGAGTCTGGCAGGCTGCAGTCCCTGGGGTTGCTAAGAGTCAGACATGACTGAAGCGACATAGCAGCAGCAGCAGCAGCAATATAGCTTGTTCTTCTACATTGCCCTTCTACCCAGCAACCTTACAGAGTTCACTGATTAGTTGTAATTATTTACCTATAGAAATGTCAAAATTGCAACATGTGTAGTAATATAATCTATAAATAATAAAATTATGGTTTTATTTTTCTTTCTAATCACATTGCATTTTTTCTGTTAACTCATTTCATTGACAAAGACATTCAATTCAAAGTTGAATAGACATGGTGAAAGTGACCCATCTTATTTTACCGAAACCCAGAAAGAAGGGTCAGCATTTTGCTAATAAGTACATAACTGCTCTAGGTATTTGTAATCACTTAAAAATAATAAAATTAAAGAAATTTGATGTCATTGTTATTGTTGTTATAAATGTATAATACTTTAATAGTATTTTATTGCATCTGCAGAGATGATAATATATTTTTCTTCTTATTTTGTTATGTATGAATATGAACACATATCTATTGTAAATTAACAGCATACATACATATAGTCATATGTACATAAAGAAACACACATATATATTCCTGTTATAAAGTCCAACCATCTCATTCTCTGTTGTCCCCTTCTCCTCCTGCCTTCAATCTTTCTCAGCATCAGGGTCTTTTCCATTGAGTCAGTTCTTTGCATCAAGTGGCCAAAGTATTGGAGTTTCAGCTTCAGCATCAGTCCTTCCAAAGAACATTCATTCACGACTGATTTCCTTTAGGATCTCCTTGCATCCCAAGGGACTCTCAAGAGTCTTCTCCAACACCACAGTTCAAAACCATCCATTTTTGGCGCTCAGCTTTCTTTATAGTCCAACTCTCACATCCATACATAACTACTGGAAAAACCATTGCTTTGACTAAATGGAACTTTGTTGGCAAAGTAATATCTCTGCTTTTTAATATACTTTCTACACTGTCTACGTTGGTCATACCTTTTCTTCCAAGGAGCAAGCGTCTTTTAATTTCATGGCTGCAATCACCATCTGCAGTGATTGTGGAGCCTCTAAAACTAAAGTCTGCCACTGTTTCCACCGTTTTGCCATCTATTTGCCATGAAGTGATGGGACCAGATGCCACGATCTTAGTTTTCTGAATATTGAGCTTTAAGCCAACTTTTTCACTCTCCTTTTTCACTTTCATCAAAAGGCTTTTTAGTTTTTCTTCACTTTCTGCCGTAAGGGTGATGTCATCTGCATATCTGAGGTTATTGATATTTCTCCTGGCAATATTGATTCCAGCTTGTGCTTCCTCCAACCCAGCATTTATCATGATGTACCCTGCATATAAGTTTAAAAAGTAGGGTAACAATATACAGCCTTGATGTATTCCTTTCCCTACTTGGAACCAATTTATTGTTCCATATCCAGTTCTAACTGTTGCTTCCTGGCCTGCATACAGATTTCTCAAGAGGCAGGTCAGGCGGTCAGGTATTCCCATCTCTTTCAGAATTTTCCACAGTTTGTAGTGATCCATACAGTCTAAGGCTTTGGCATAGTCAATAAAGCACAAATAGATGTTTTTCTGGAACTCTCTTGCTTTTTTAATGATCCAAAGGGTGTTGGCAATTTGACAATGTAGCCTTTCCCTTCTCCAGGAGATTTTTCCCTTGTCCATCGGATCATCCCAACCCAGGGATCAAACCCAGGTCTCCTGCATTGCAGGTGGATTCTTTACCAGCTAAACCACAAGGGAAGTCCTGTCTATGTATAATTCTCCCTCGTTTGAAGAATATAGCCGAAGGGTGCTAAGAGGAAGCCAGAAATGTTCAAAGAATTCTTTTCATCTTACCAGCCCTGAACGCCCATTTTTGTCTTCTCAGTGTTTGGAATCTTCTAAGTCTTCTGCCACTGTCCCACTTGTTATCTCTTGCTTCTGCTCAGATTCTTAGCTTCTTGGATTTTACCTTTGAATTAGAAAATACCTCAGGAGAAAAGATAGTTTCAAGATTCAGATTCAACACTTTGGTTTTCTGTTTTATTCAGAATGTTGGCCTCATGAATCCTTGGGTCTTTAGTGGCTTTCTGATCATTTCAAACAAGCATATTAAACATTTGTGTATTTTGTTTTTTGTTAACTGAGAGTTGGTCTGAATATCATTGTCAGGCCAATCATTGTCATGTGCAGCACCTGTTCCATTTTAAAATAAAGCATTCTGCATTTGAATAAGAATTTTCTTGTTTATCTTCTCAATTTTAGAAATGAAATATTCACTTACAATGTGTTTTGTATAAACACCAATATGTCGGTAAAGATTGCTGCCTTGACAACTCAATATCTTTACAAGAAAATCTTAACTATAAAGAAGAGATAGAGTAGAATTTTCATTATCAGTTTCCTTTAACCTCAAATTTTTTTCAACAAAATGCAAAATATTAAATGCATGTTATACTTGGAAGCTTGTTTTCTCAAAATTTCTAATCCAAAGATTGTAGTACTGTACTTACCATTGATAGGTCCTAGTCTCTGTGGCTTTACATTATTAACACTATAAACTTGGGAAGAAAAACTTTTCTTTTAAACTATATCTTATGGAAGATATTTATCAGAACTAATACAGGACAAAAAGCAAAATACATAACCAAGAAATAATAAGCAAGAAAATATGTAAATAAGATAATATGAATAAATTAGAAGGCCAAATGTTTGGTCAGGACCTTATGCAACTTTTAATACTAAAGGTAAATATTACTACTAATTGAAATAGAATACAAAAAATTTGTGTCATAGATAGAGTGATGGTACTCTAAGGATAAGTTAAATTTTAAGATAATGGGTATAGTTATAATTCAACAGTAAATTTTTATGGCCTTGAAAAATTGCACATTTCTCAGTTCAGGTGGGAGAAATAATTGGGTGCTTATGAAATCATTAATAATAATGATATAAAATTAGAGCCACTATAACCAAGAAAACATTTATTCAGCCCCTGCTTACAACTGTATTTTTTGATACTTTATTGTAGAGTTTTATATAATACATAAAGACAATATATTGCACTAGAAACTTATATAAACTTATATTTCACAATATATTGCACATTATTAGCTAAGTGTCTATTATGCATATGGTAAGAACATTACTCATAAAACCTAGCTTAAATTTTATCTGCACTCATTTATAATAGATAGAATAAACATTTCAGATGTAAACTTGATTATGAATCTAGAGTCTTGATTTAAAAGAGACATAAAGTGGGCATAGATAAAGGGTGAGGCATGATGGAAACACAGTATTAGGCCATGATATCTTATCTATTCTGTTTCATATCCCTATGTGAATATTCATTCAGAATATTACCAGAGGTCTCACAGTACATGAAGATTTATATTAAAAGGAAAAAAAATCAATGAACCACTTCTCCTGAAGTATTACCAAAAAACTCACACACTAACTTTTTAAAAACTTCCTTGTTATTTAAGTCAGTTAACAGTAAACATTTTTTGTCTCAGTTTGATTTTTAAATTTTTGCTAGGATATTTTGGGATTTATGAGGCAAGTTTTGAAGAATGAGGACCACACATACACACACACACCCTGACAAGTAACTTTATGCATACTTTATTTGTAAATTAGGATCTATAAGTAACTCACATAAAGCGTGTTCCTAATAGTTTAAAATGTAAGCATCTGAACTGCTATAGGCAAAATTAATGTTTAAAACATAGTTCCATAAATATGTAGGTATCATTTTATTTATGTTCTTATTTTCATGAATATTCTGAAATGTATTCATCTCACTAAGAAAAGATGATTTAAATTTTCCTTCCATTGCCATAGCACAAGCAAAATTCTTTCATTCCACTAGGTAGATGGGCAAAACTTCAGGAAACTACACAGAGAAGACAAAACATTCAACAGAAAGATACGCACAAAGAGCAAACTTGTCAAGATGTCAACTCTAGGGAAATGACTATGTCCTATGTATCTTGTAAAGCATGTTGAATCATGAAAAATGATTTAAATGATATCTGTGCATGCTAAGTTTCTTCAGTTGTATCTGACTCTTTGTGACCCCATGGATTAAAGCCCACTAGGTTCCTCTGTCTATGGGATTCTCCTTTAAGCAAGCATTATAAAAGAGTGAGAACTTTCTGAAAATATTAATAAGGCAATCCACTTGTAGTGCAGGGGATTCAGGAGACATGGGTTTGATCCCTGGGTCAGAAAGATCCCCTGGAGGAGGAAATGGCTGCCCACTTCAGTATTCTTGCCTGGAAAATCCCATGGACGAAGAAGTCTGAGGGGCTATAGTTCATAGAGTTGAAGAGTCTGACATGACTAAGCACATTCCTTAATACAAGAAATTGTAGAAAAACAAGCAATGAAAATGGTTTGGCCACATAGAAAACTGTCAGGAAAAATGAACCACATGATCAAGAAGAGCTATGGAGGCCTAACCAGAGAAAAGAGGTAGTTCAAAGCCAAAATTATAATTGAAATTTCTCTCATTCCTAGATATGTATTCCTAGCTTTATATATCAATACATTTAAAATATATAGTTAGCAGTCCATGGAGTCACAAAGAGTTGAATATGACTGAGCGACTGAACTGAGGACTGACTGTGTGTATTCAATTGATCATTATTATATATTTATTATAAAATTTATGTAACATTATTATTAATGTTATCCTTAAAACTTACTTGTTGCTTATGAAATAGTTGATGAGATGTCTTACAAGCAGTCTGGGTGGGCATGGATATGGATACTTGCTGGCCCTTTTGATGCTGCTGCCATAGTGCTCTGCCCCTTAGACACCAGCACTCCCAGGCCCTAGCAGAAACACTGCTTTCTTAGTAGTCAGGAAGTAAATGATGATGCACGCCAGGTTGTCACACCCTAAATCACCTTCAGAGTGTCAGATGCCAGGCACCTCTCCACACTCTTCCACAAAGAATGACTGCAACCAAAATTCCCTTTTCATCCTGTTGTCTGATCTCCCACTGGATACTCACTCCTCATACATTCCAAATGCCATCACAGACATAGACCTCAAATTCATCAGTGAAACAAAGATTGATGTCAGGCACTTGCAAAGCATTAAACTTAAAAATAGCAAACAGGATACTAGCTCTGATCTCGCGAATCTTTAAAGACTATCGAAAAATGCCTATAAGCAGATGAGCAAAAGTGGATGAGAATCATTGGAGGCTGTTACTGTGAGTCAGCCAACCTGGATTCGAATCCTAGTTCTATCTACTTTTTAGTCCCATGACCTTAGGCAATTTACTTTCCCTTTCCAAGCCTTATTTTCCAAGTCTATAAAATGAAAGTATTAATAGTTTAGATGCTTTTAAGTTTACTAGGAGTAGTAAATGGGAAATTCATATAAAAGAGCAGCATGATGGTATATAGTAACATATTAATGCAAGAAATTATTTCAATTATTATTAGTGAGGATTGATGTAGGTGATATATGTGCTATGTGAAATAAAGAAAGACATAGGATTCTTACATTAGGAGCAGGTTTTGAAAGAACTGATTAGGTGAGGGCAAATATAAGTTCTTGAAATGGAGGAATAGGGGAGGGTTAGGGTACCTGGTAATATAGAACCTCAGCAGAGATTTGCATGTTCAAAACATGTTGAAACCTTATAGAACTATTCATTATGGAGCGGAAAGTAGTTCAATATGGCTAAAACTTAGAATGTAAAGGTTTAACCTTGGGAAGAGGTGAAATTAAACCTTTGAAATGGGGCTTGAAATCTACATTATTTATTTTTGTAAGCCTAATTAAGGAAACCATATAGTTAATTGTAAACAGTTATCACTATACATTGTGTAATTAGTAATTTCCCAGTAATACTTCTCATTGTTTCATGAGATTATGAAAGAACCCTTGGTTTCATGTTGTCATTTGCCCTTTCAGTCACAGTAGAATATATCAATACATGCATAGACTCTACCAGCCTTCAGCACCATTACAAAAAAAGCAGTTCTCACATAGTTCAGTTACATGTGCTAAATTGCTTCAGTCGTGTCCAGCTCTTTGTGACCCCATGGACTCTAGCTCACCAGGCTCCTCTGTCCATGGAATTTTCTAGGCAAGAGTACTAGAGTGGGTTGCTATTTCGATCTCCAGAGGATCTTCCCAACTTAGGGATAAAACCCACATCTCCTGCATTGGCAGGCGGGTTTTTTATCCCTAGCACCACGTGGGAAGCCCTCAGCTACACGTAAGTGTGTGTTATTAATATTTATCACATCCACATGTCCATGTGTGTAGATACAGTTCAAGAGACAAATTTCACTAGCATCACAATTCCGATTTTAAAAACAAAAAATCTGGAATTCAAGAAGTTCACTTGCCCAAGGTAATTTAGTTCATAAATGACAGATTGAGGATTTTAATCCAGTGTTCTATTACCCAATTCAAAATTCCAGCTGAAAGAGACCTACATTTTTCCAATTTATTTTATTTTTCAGCCAAATTAATATTTGAATAGGCAGTACATGCTACAGGGCCAATTTCAAAATACTGAAGATTTTATCTGTTGTCTGAAATATATCTCCCTCCTAATTTTGCAATCTACTTCCTCAATTCTCCTTCCTAGAGCAAATCCATTTTCTGTAGAGATTGCTTCTTGTGTAATTCATCTACTCTGGCTCTATTATCTTAACCAAAAATATTAAAGGAAGTCTACTATTTCCAGTAATTTCTATTTATGGCTATCAGAAGGTTTTTTCATTCAATATCTTATGTTTCATTTCTGACTGCCTTATCCATAATACTTTCCCCTATTCTAATTGCCTTTCACAAAACTAACACAAAGCCTGTGACTCAGCAAGCCTGTTCACTAGTCTTGTTTATACAGTAGTTGCAGGAGTCTGGGTCAGTATTTTACCATTCAGTTCAGTTCAGTTCAGTTCAGTCGCTCAGTTGTGTCCGACTCTTTGCAACCCCATGAATCGCAGCACGCCAGGCCTCCCTGTCCATCACCAACTCCTGGAGTTCACTCAGACTCACGTCCATCGAGTCAGTGATGCCATCCAGCCATCTCATCCTCTGCCGTCCCCTTCTCCTCCTGCTCCCAATCCCTCCCAGCATCAGAGTCTTTTCCAATGAGTCAACTCTTCGCATGAGGTGGCCAAAGTACTGGAGTTTCAGCTTTAGCATCATTCCTTCCAAAGAAATCCCAGGACTGATCGCCTTTAGAATGGACTGGTTGGATCTCCTTGCAGTCCAAGGGACTCTCAAGAGTCTTCTCCAACACCACAGTTCAAAAGCATCAATTCTTCAGCGCTCAGCTTTCTTCACAGTCCAACTCTCACATCCATACATGACCACAGGAAAAACCATAGCCTTGACTGGATGGACCTTTGTTGGCAAAGTAATGTCTCTGCTTTTGAATATGCTATCTAGGTTGGTTATAACTTTCCTTCCAAAGAGTAAGCATCTTTTAATTTCATGGCTGCAATCACCATCTGCAGTGATTTTGAAGTCCCCAAAAAAACAAAGTCTGACACTCTTTCCACTGTTTTCCCATCTTTTTCCCATGAAATGATGGGAACGGATGCCGTGATCTTCATTTTCTGAAAGTTGAGCTTTAAGCCATCTTTTTCACTCCACTTTCACTTTCATCAAGAGGCTTTTTAGTTCCTCTTCACCTTCTGCTATAAGGGTGTTGTCATCTGCATATCTGAGGTTATTGATATTTCTCCCGGCAATCTTGATTCCAGCTTGTGCTTCTTCCAGCCCAGCATTTCTCATGATGTACTCTGCATATAAGTTAAACAAGCAGGGTGACAATATAGAGCCTTGATGTACTCCTTTTCCTATTTGGAACCAGTCTGTTGTTCCATGTCCAGTTCTAACTCTTGCTTCCTGACCTGCATATAGGTTTCTCAAGATGGAGGTCAGGTGGTCTGGTATTCCCATCTCTTGAAGAATTTTCCACAGTTTATTGTGACCCACACAGTCAAAGGCTTTGGCATAGTCAATAAAGCAGAAATAGATGTTTTTATGGAACTCTCTTGCTTTTTCAATGATCCATAAATACTATCAAACATATCCTGGTTCAGTTCAGTCACTCAGTTGTGTCCAACACTTTGCAAACCCATGGACTGCAGCATGCCAGGCTTCCCTGTCCGTCACCAACTCCCAGAGTTTACTCAAACTCATGTCCCTTAAGTTAGTGATTCCATCCAACCATCTCATCCTCTGTTGTCCCCTTATCCTCCCACCTTCAATCATTCCCAGCAGCAGGGTCTTTTCAAATGAGTTAGTTCTTTGTATCAGGTAGCCAAAGTATTGGAGTTTCAGCTTCAGCATCAGTCCTTCCAAAGCACTGATTTCCTTTAGGATGTACTGGTTGGATCTCCTTGCAATCCAAGGGACTCTCAAGAGTCTTCTCCAACACCACAGCCAAAACCATCAATTCTTTGGTGCTCAGCTTTCTTTATAGTCCAACTGTCACATCCATACATGACTACTGGAAAAACCATAGCTTTGACTAGATGGAACTTTGTTGGCAAAGTAATGTCTCTGCTTTTTAATATGCTGCCTAGGTTGGTCATAACTTTTCTTTCAAGGAGTAAGTACGAATCTTTTAGTTTCATGGCTGCAGTCACCATCTGCAGTGATTTTGGAGCCTAAGAAAATAAAGTCTGTAACTGTTTCTCCATTTATTTGCCGTAAAGTGATGGGACTGGATGCCATGATCTTAGTTTTCTGAATGTTGAGCTTTAAGCCAACTTTTTCACTCTCCACTTTCACTTTCATCAAGAGGCCCTTTACTTCTTCTTCACTTTCTGCCATAAGGGTGGTGTCATCTGCATATCTGAGCCTATTGATATTTCTCCCAGCAACCTTGATTCCAGCTTGTGCTTCATTCAGCCCAGTGTTTCTCATGATGTACTCTGCATATGAGTTAAACAAGCAGGGTGACAATATAGAGCCTTGACATACTCCTTTCCCTATTTGGAACCAGTCTGTTGTTCCATGTCCAGTTCTAACTGTTGCTTCCTGACCTGCATATAGATTTCTCAAGAGGCAGATCAGGTGGTCTGCTATTCCCATCCTTTTAAGAATTTTCCAAGTTTGTTGTGATCCACACAGTCAAAGGCTTTGGCATAGTTAATAAAGCAGAAATAGATGTTTTTCTTGAACTCTCTTGCTTTTTTTGATACCCAACAAATGTTGGCAATTTGATTTCCGGTTGTTCTGCCTTTTATAAATCCAGCTTGAACATCTGGGAGTTCACAGTTCATGTACTTTTGAAGCCTGGCTTAGAGAATTTTGACCATTACTTTACTAGGGTGTGAGATGAGTACAATTGTGCAGTAGTTTGAGTATTCTTTGGCATGCCTTCTTTTGGGATTAGAATGAAAACTGACCTTTTCCAGTCCTGTGGCCACTGCTGAGTTTTCCAAATTTGCTGGCATATTGAGTGCAGCACTTTCCCAGCATCATCTTTTAGGATTTGAAATAGCTCAACTGGAATTCCATCACCTCCACTAGATTTCTTCGTATTGATGCTTCCTAAGGCCCACTTGACTTCTCATTTCAGGATGTTTGGTTCTAGCTGAGTGTTCATTCCATCGTGATTACCAGGATTGTGAAGATATTTTTTGTATAGTTCTGTGTATTCTTGCCAAGATCAAATATATTATAATCCTTCTTGCTCTTGTATTCCATAATTCTTTCAAAGCATCATCCACAAACAGTTTTCTTAAATTATTTTTATTTCTCATTAATCCCTCTCATATCCTCTTCACTTAAACCAAATTAAGTTTCAATCCAATATCATCTAAGGCCATTTTTATCTCCCATTATGCCCTGCTAGTTTCCCAAAGGTAAACCAAATTCTCTTTGCCAGTACATGTCAGTCATTTACATGAAAATCAAAAAGTGATTTAGTTTTTCACAGAAAATATTTTACTGTCTCCTCACTCAGCATTTACTACAATGCTTTCACCATCTAAAACAACTCAATATATTTCTTGCATCAGTAAATTTGACTAAATTAATTTTTGTTTGCACTTTCAACATTCTAAGTGTGTAAGGAAATGTATTAGCTAAAATGCAGATTCCATAAGACTAAAGACCATATGGTTCAATTATTTGTTCCAAGTATGTAGAGTAGAGCATGAGAATCAGTATACTTTCAGTACATATTCGATGAATGAATGAAACAGTCTTTTCTGTCTTTCTTTCTTCTCTCCTCTCTTTTTTTCATTGCTTAATGGCAGTATAATACTATACAGTATTCTATTTAGCATATTGAATTTTTCCACCTAACAAAATCTTGGAGATCTTTCTACATAGATCAATAGAGCACTATCTTAATCCTGTTACAAATACATTCCAATGTTTCAACTGCCATATTACATCATAAATTTTATGTAAATAGCTATTGCAATCAATGCTAATGTCTTATGTAAGTGAACAAATTCTCAAAGTATATGCCTAGGAATGAAGTTCACATTCCTATGAAGACACATTTGGGTTGGTCAAAAAGTTCATTGAGGTTTTTATTGAATGAACTTTTTAGGCCCCCAGTACATTCTAAATTTTGGTGAATATTGATAACTTTGGTGAAAATTTGGTGAATACTCAGTAGAGGCCATTTCAGGTAACACTTTTACCAGCAATGTATAGGAATTCTATCTAAAGTCTGTCTTCAGCCTACACTGTTATTGAACTCTTGGACTTTTGCTAATCTGAGTAGTTACAAAAGAAGTTTTTAAATTTTAGTTTTAGGCTTTATTCTTTTATCATCATTGAAGCTGATATATACCACATGTTTAAAAGCTATTTTTAGTGTCTTTTATATTCTCTGCTTATTTGAACCATATGTCTATGTTTTCTACTGAGTGTATGCTTTATTACTGATTTTAGTTCCTCTTTATGGCTGGATGGTATCACTGACCAGATGGACGTGAGTTTGAGTGAACTCCGGTAACTGGTGATGGACAGGGAGGCCTGGCGTGCTGTAATTCATGGGGTCGCAAAGAGCTGGACACGACTGAGCGTCTGAACTGAACTGAACTGAGTTCCTCTTTATATACTAAGAAAATTAGTCTTTACTTGTGATTTCAATTATAAGTCATTTTTTTTCTCAGTTTATCCTTGATGTTTGACATATTTATGTTTTTCCCTCAGGGGATTATTTTTATGCAGATTATGTGACCTTATTTATGTCATCATCCATTTCCACTTTATTAAAAATGTGTTTTCATTTTAATGCTTGTAGTCTTTTAAAATTTTAAGTTTATAGTCTGTAAATTCTTTTTATATTGGGTGTGCTATCCAATTTGGGTCTTCCCAGCTGCTGCTAGCGGTAAAGAACCTGCCTGCCAACGCAGGAGACATAAGAGATGTGAGTTTGATCCCCGAATCAGAAAGATCCCCTGGAGGAGGGCGTGGCAACCCACTCTAGTATTCTTGCCTGGAGAACCATATGGGCAGAGGAGCCTGGCAGGTTGTAGTCCATAGGGTCCCAGAGTCAGACAAGACTGAAGCGACTGAGCACACATTCATTCACTTTACTTTTGTTCCCAAGAAAGCCATTCAAATGTATCAGCATCATTTATCAGTGCTGATTTAAATGTCACCTGTATAGTGCCTCTATATTTATTTTTGCCTCCAAATTGATTTTTCAGTTTTCCATTTGTTTTTAATGTCTATTTATACTTCAAATCCATAGTGCTTCATTAATAAAACTGTACAATATATTTCAATATTGGAGTATTGGATTTAGTCTATCATATTATTTTCTTTTAATTTAGGCTTATCATGGATATTCTCACTTGCTGCTTATTCATTTCAAGTAAATTTTAAAATACTACTGTAGTTTATTTAAAAAAAAAACACTTGTTTTTATTGAAGTCAATCTACTTTTAGAGATTTCTTTTGGGAGAATGCACCTTTATAACACTGAGTCTTTTTATCCAAAATATGTTAAGCTTTCTAAATTTTTTACATATTTTATTTTTATTGTTGTTGTTGTTGTTACTAATGTTATTTTTAATTTTGTGTCTGATGACATTCCATAGGTTCATCCATGAAGATTTTATATTTATTGATAAGGTTATCCTTAAGCTCTGCATTGATTTTGTTACTATAAATGGAAACTTTTTTTCATCATTTCTCCTACTCAGATATAATTTGTAATAATATGAAAATTGCTTTTTATATATTTGCTTTCTACCTGGCAACCTTTCTCTATTTTCTTTTTACTTTGTGTAAATTTAAAACAATGAGTTCTTTTGGTTTTTTCAAGTAAAAAAAATCATTTCATTGGTAAATAATATGTATTTCTACCTTCCTCTAATTTTTATATTTATTTATGTTTCCTCTTAATTATATTGGCTATTATTATCAGGACATTGTTAAATAGTAGAATCAATATGGATTGATTTCTGTTCCTTGTTCCCTTGAAAAAATTTATTAGGTGTGTTTCTGGCAGTTGTGAGTATTAACATATTTTATCTGTTAAATTTGTATACATCTCTTCTTAGTTTTTAAAGATTTATCCTTAAAACTTTAAAATGTATTAAATGAAGTTTCAGTGAATATAAAAAAGATAATATGATTTGTATATTTTCATATATTTATAAAATAAATTATATTAAGACATTGGTGCTTATTGAATTGATGCTTTTGAACTGTGGTGTTGGAGAAGACTCTTGAGACCCTTGGACTGCAAGGAGATCCAACTAGTCCACCCTAAAGGAAATCAGTCCTGAATATTTGTTGGAAGGATTGATGTTGAAGCTGAAACTCCAATGCTTTGGCCACCTGATGCGAAGAACTGACACATTTGAAAAGACTCTGATGCTGGGAAAGATTGAAGGTGAGAGGAGAAAGGGATAACAGAGGATGAGATGATTGGATGGCATCACTGACTCAATGGGCATGAGTTTGAGTAAACTCTGGGAGTTGGTGATGGACAGGGAGGCCTGGCGTTCTGCAGTCCATGGGGTTGCAAAGAGTTGGACATGACTGAACAGCTGAACTGAACTGAACTGAAAGACATTGGTAGTATTAAATATTTGCTTACCTGAAATAAATATTATTCAGCCTGATGACTTTTTTTTTATTCTATAATGCATTTTTATTTTCTGCTTTTCATTTCACATTTTTATATTTATAAGTAATATTTGTCCAAGATTTTCTTTTTTGGCAAAATCTGTTTATATTCCATTGCCAAAATCCAGTCCAATAGCCAACACTAATATTTTTGGGGAAAAGAAAAGTGCCCACAGGAAGCACTGTATTCACATGGCAACAGGGAGCTAGTCAGTGAGAAGAGGGATAAAATTAGATGGGAGCAATAATACAATCATCCATAATTATACTATCTTCACAGTGTTTTTTCCTTCCTTCCTTTTATTCTTCTTTATTCTTTTCTTTGTCCATTTTTTCCCCTCCCTTCCTTTGTCCTTATCTCCCTGCCTGCCTTCTCCCTTGCTCTTGTACATTCTACAGATTTGAACAAATATATAAGTGATATGTATCCACCATTATAGTATTGTATAGAGTAGTTTCACTCTGCAAACAATCCTCTATACTCTGTTTATTCATTTCTAACCCCTGGCAACCACTGATCCTTTACTGTCTTGTAGTTTTATCTTTCAGAATGCTATATGGTTGGAATAATATAGTATGTAACCTTTTAAGATTGACTTATTTCACTTAGTAATATGCATGTCAGGCTTCTAATGTCATTTAATGCCTTGATAGCTCATTTCTTTTCAGAACTGAGTAATATTCCATTTTCTGAATGAACTACAATCTATTTATCCATTCATTTATGGAAGGACATCTCAGCTGCTTTCAAGTTTTGGAAACTGTGAATAAAGTTGTTATAAGCACTCATGAACAGGTTTTTGTATGACTATAAGTTTTCAACTTTGGAGAAAATGCTATGGAATATGACTACTGGATTGTATGGTAATAGTATGTTTAGTTTGGCAAGAAACTGCTAAACCACCTTTCCAAGTGGTTGTACCATATTATATTCCCAGCAACAATGAATGAGAATTCTTGTTCCTCTATGTACTTGTCAGAATTTGATGTTGTCAGTGTTCTGGCTTTTGGCCATTCTGATAGGTAGGTAATAGTATCTCATTGTTCTAATTTGCATTTTACTCATGACATTGATGTGGTGCACTGTTTCATATGACTATTTGCCATCTGTATATCTTCTTTGGTGGCATGTCTAAGGTTTTTGGCCCATTTTCTAATCAGGTAGTTTTTCTTATTGTTGGGCTATAAGATTCTTTATAACAAATGTTTTAAATATTGTATGGGCTTCCCTTGTAGCTCAGATGGTAAAGAATCTGCTTGTAATGCAAGAGACCTGAGTTCAGTTCCTGGGAAAAGAAGATTCCCTGGAAAAGGGAATGGCTACCCACTCCAACATTCTTGCCTGGAGAATACTATGGATGGAGGAGCCTGGTGAACACAGTCCATGGAATTACAAAGAGTTGGACATGACTGAGGGGCAAACACTTTCACTTAACACTTTAAATATTATATAGACATATTTAAGAAACATTTATTAAACATGTTAAATATCCTGAGGTAGAAAATATAAAAATTCTTAAGACATGATTCCTACTAACAAAAGAGAGGACTGTGCTCATTTGCTCAGTCATGTCCAACTCTCTGTGACCCCAGGGACTGTAGCTTGCCAAGCCCCTTTATCCATGAGATTTTCGAGGCAAGAATACTGGAGTGGGTTGCCGTTTCCTACTCCAGGGGATCTTCTTGACTTAAAGATCCAACTCGTGTCTCCTGTATCTCCTGCATTGATAGGTGGATTCTTTATCACTGCACAAGCTGAGAAGCCCTCTCTAAGGAGGAGGAAAAAAAGTAAAGCAAAGATTATGATAAAAATTACTAAACATAAAGTTATGTAATGGAACACACACTTTAGGCATCTAATTTAAAAAGTACTCATACTGAAGAAGAGTATTATACCATATTATACCATACTGAAGAAGGTATAATCAAATATTGTCATATGATTTTATGTCAAAATCAAGATATTGTTTTTATATGAATTAAATAAGTCAGATTGAGCCCATTCAAGAAAATAAGGAAATCTTAATATTAGCCATGAGAATTAACTATGGCTAAAGAAAAGAGTGAAATACGAATGTAGAGAAAGATAAATCTTAAACTATTGACAGAGTAGAGATTATAAAGGATCTTGTTAGGTTTAAAGAGGTTTTAGAATTTCATTTTGAAAATGATGGGAATTCTTGGCTTGGTTTTTAGGTTTGGGGATGAAATAATGAGAATTGGACTTTTGAGAAGTTTATTTAACCACAGCAGTGCAACAATCAAATAGATATAAATATTCAATGAAAAGTGATTAAAATGGAACCCTAAGAGATGTCAGTTGGAGTGAGCACACCCATTTTTGTTTGGGAGCCTGTGATATTTGGGGAACTGTATTTCCCTTGAGCCATGGTGTCCATGACTATAGGATGAGTGCACAGCTGCAGATATGTTACTCAAGTGAATCAAATCCTACTTCTCTTTGTACTGAAACTTAAGAGATGTCTGCCTTGTACTGATGGTTGTCTAAAATAAAAGCTATCAAGCCTGGGATATTTTACTACTGACCACTTCACATGCTCTGACAATGTGTACTGAAAAACTAAGAAATCTAGTTATCTATGTGAGAAAGGAGTTAAGTAGAAATAAAAAGGGATATGAAGTAACTTAGAAACATGGCAAACTAAACTAGCCCACTACCAACCCTGTCATACAAATACAGAGATATTTTGGATACCTTATACTATTTTGTAAATATTTAACATTAATATTTAACTTAAACATAATTGTGTGACTTTTGATTCCACTTTTTCTAATGTAGGTGCTATTTTAGAAATTTCTGTAGGAAATCAATAAAAAATATTCTTTAATTATAATAAAATATTGAGACTTTTTCTACAGAAATCAGGTCAATGCAGAGCAATAAAAAAAAATGGGGTGAATCTAGAATCATCATGAGGAAGTAAGTTATTATTTACCAACAGAACAGGGAAATTAAGAAAATAGAGATCTTTTTATTCAGATCAGATCAGATCAGATGCTCAGTTGTGTCCGACTCTTTGTGACCCCATGAATCGCAGCACGCCAGGCCTCCCTGTCCATCACCAACTCCCGGAGTTCACTCAGACTCATGCCCATCAAGTCAGTGATGCCATCCAGCCATCTCATCCTCTGTCATCCCCTTCTCCTCTTGCCCCCAATCCCTCCCAGCATCAGAGTCTTTTCCAATGAATCACCTCTTCGCACGAGGTGGCCAAAGTACTGAGTTTCAGCTTTAGCATCACTCCCTCCAAAGAAATCCCAGGGCTGATCTCCTTCAAAATGCACTGGTTGGATCTCCATGCAGTCCAAGGGACTCTCAAGAGTCTTCTCCAACACCACAGTTCAAAAGCATCAATTCTTCGGCGCTCAGCCTTCTTCACAGTCCAACTCTTGCATCCATACATGACCACAGATGAACCTTTGTTGGCAAAGTAATGTCTCTGCTTTTGAATATGCTATCTAGTTTGATCATAACTTTCCTTCCAAGGAGTAAGTGTCTTTTAATTTCATGGCTGTAATCACCATCTGTAGTGATTTTGGAGCCCAGAAAAATAAAGTCTGACACTGTTTCCACTGTTTCCCCATCTATTTCCCATGAAGTGATGGGACTGGATGCCATGATCTTCGTTTTCTGAATATTGAGCTTTAAGCCAACTTTTTCACTCTCCTCTTTCACTTTCATCAAGAAGCTTTTTAGTTCCTCTTCACTTCCTGCCATAAGGGTGGTGTCATCTGCATATCTGAGGTGATTGATATTTCTCCCGGCAATCTTGATTCTAGCTTGTGCTTCTTCCAGCCCAACATTTCTCATGATGTACTCTGCATATAAGTTAAATAAACAGGGTGATAATATACAGCCTTGATGTACTCCTATTTGGAACCAGTCTGTTGTTCCATGTCCAGTTCTAACCGTTGCTTCCTGACCTGCATACACATTTCTCAAGAGGCAGGTCAGGTGGTCTGGTATTCCCATCTCTTGAAGAATTTTCCACAGTTTATTGGGATCCACACAGTCAAAGGCTTTGGCATAGTCAATAAAGCAGAAATAGATGTTTTTCTGGAACTCTCTTGCTTTTTCCGTGATCCAGAAGATGTTGGCAATTTGATATCTGGTTCCTCTGCCTTTTCTAAAACTAGCTTGAACATCAGGAAGTTCATGGTTCACGTATTGCTGAAGCCTGGCTTGGACAATTTTGAGCATTACTTTACTAGCGTGTGAGATGAGTGCAATTGTATAGTAGTTTGAGCATTCTTTGGCATTGCCTTTCTTTGGGATTGGAATGAAAACTGACCTTTACCAGTCCTGTGGCCACTGCTGAGTTTTCCAAATTTGCTGGCATATTGAGTGCAGCACTTTCATAGCATCATCTCTCAGGATTTGAAATAGCTCAACTGGAATTCCATCACCTCCACTAGCTTTGTTCATAGTGATGCTTTCTAAGGCCCACTTGACTTCACATTCCAGGATGTCTGGCTCTAGGTCAGTGATAACACCATCATGATTATCTGGGTCATGAAGATCTTTTTATTAGTAGAAGGTATTTCCCTAAACAACAACAACAATAACCAACCAAACAAAAAGCATCTTATAATTTTAGTATTGAGTAAGGTCTCTAAAATGAAGGCAGAGAAACCATAATATAAAGCCATGTTCAGCTTCTAGTTAAATCCAAAAGAGAAAAATTACTTCAATAGGTTTATGGAAGTAAGCAACAAAATGAATACTGAGAGGACAGAATAAAAAATGGATTAAGATCTTCAGAGTCAGAAAGAGAAATAAAACTTTAATAGAAGGAAAAACAGTCAGTAGACAGATGATTTGGATAATCCTCACCAATTAGCCAAATTGCCAAAATTTTGTTTGATGAATTTTCTTTCTTTGGATTCACTTAGAATCAACTCATTTAACTATATCTAATCAGTTGTATTTTCATTATTAGAACTATCTAAATTTAAGAAGATCATACTGTGAATACTACCATACTTTAAATACAAATGAAATAAGATGGCATATTAGAAAATACATAAACTTATGAATTTAACATCAACAAATTTGTATTCAAATTCTAGAACCAGTATTTCACAGTTTAAGTGAAACTGTAAAATATGCCATCTGCTCAATCTGCATCACATGTTTAAATGCATCATATGAAATTTTTGCAAATGTATAATGCCTACCATTGACCTATCTATATTTGAGAGAACAAAGAGAGTTACTACAGCAATAATGATGCAATAAGAAAATTTACAAAAGAATTGTCATGAAGTGTGAATATAAGCTATATTATTTTTTTCTAAGGACACTGGGAATATAGCAGGTGAACAGAGTTAAGACTTTCTGCATCCCAAGAGTTACTGTTAAATTTGCTCTTGGCATTTAAAAATATATATATACTATCCTCAGGATAGAAAGTTGTAGAAAGTTGTCAGTGTTCAAGTTAGAGCTAGGGAGTTCATATTTTCAAGATCTAATTAACATATATCAAATCTACTTACATCTGAAAATCTAGTTTCAAATTTTGAAATATTTTAAATATTTTATTTATCTAAGATACACATTATATTCTATAAATTAGAATAGTATTGATTTTTTTCCTGTTTTACTCCAAACAAATATATGATAAAATAATACCTTCAGAAACAATAAGCTATTCTTTTATTAATTCAACAAATGTTTGTTGAGCATCTACCATGTACCAGCCACTATGAAACATAATAATTATAGCACAAGTGTACAATTAAGATCTTTGCTCTTATTTATAGTTGGGGTAGGAAAAGGCTTAGCAAACATTCCATGTCAGGTAGGTGATATATACAGTGAAGTAAAATAAAACAAAAGAAATATAGGATAATGAAGTTCAGTTCAGTTGCTTAGTCATGTCCAACTCTTCGTGACCCCATGGACCCCAGCATGCCAGGCCAACCTGTCTATCACCAACTCCTGGAGTTTACCCAAACTCATGTCCATCAAGTCGATGATACCATCCAACCATCTCAACCTCTGTTGTCCCGTTCTGCCCCTGCCTTCAAACTTTCCCAGCATCAGGGTCTTTTCAAATGAATCAGCTCTTTGTATCAGGTGGCCAAAGTATTGGAGTTTAAGCTTCAACATCAGTCCTTCCAATGAACACCCAAGACTGATCTCCTTTAGGATGGACTAGTTGGATCTCCTTGGGAAGTACCATTTTAGATAGTCCGGTGTTGAATGCCTCTTCTGATTAGGTGATGCTTTGGCAGAAACCTAAATAAAGTGAAAAATGAGGCAAAATAGATACCTAGGGGAAAAGAAATCTGGGTAGAGAGAATATTCCACAGATATTTACTGAGCCTCAAATAAGTGTCCTTCCATAGTGTTATGAAAGCAGTGTTTGTGATCTTGTCATCAGTCAAGATATGCCATAAAAAGTTATTTGCTAGTATAAATGGTTGGATAAACTCAGTGAAAAAAATTCACAGACTATGGTATTTCTATAGCATAGACAAGTCTTTTCTACATTACATATTACAGAGAAAGTTCTGAACCTTTGAGTAGTTACTATTGAAAGGAAAGTCTTGTTCACTGTGGAAGCTCAGGACAAGGATCTGTCATTTAGTGGATATTCAAAAAAATGGATGGATGGGTGAGAAAAATGCGACCATATCTTTAAGAAAGCATTGTGTAAGTGGCAAGGAGGTAATCAAGTATTTCAGGTAAAGAAACAACATCAAAGGAGTGGAGGGCATATAGCAGGTAGAACTGATGTTACTTGTGTCAGAAGCAGAGAGATAAATTAACAAAAGATTTACTTTAGAATCCAATGATATCCATGATCTAATTTTAAGTGGTATTAGTAAATGGAGAAGGCAATGGCAACCCACTCCTTTGTTCTTGCCTGGAGAATCCCAGGGACAGGGGAGCCTGGTGGGCTGCAGTCCATGGGGTCACACAGAGTCGGACACTGCAGCAGCAGCAGTAAATGTAGGAATATAGTTAAGATCAAAATACATCTACACAATTTGAATATTAAGAATTTTATTGACACATAATGCAATAACACTAGGGTAAGTATATTGCTAATTAGTCTAATTTTTTTTTTAATAAAGATAACATATGATCTAAGTTGTATGAGATGGTTGGATGGCATCACCGACACAATGGACATGAATTTGAGTAGGCTCCAGGAGTTGGTGATGGGCAGGGAAGCCTGGTGTGTGCAGTCCCTGGGGTCTCAAAGAGTCGGACAAGACTGAGCGACTGAACAGATGACCTAAGTGGTTATTTTTCAGTTCTATTAACCCAATACATTCCCTATATATTCATTTTAATTTGATTTAAAAATAGTAATGAAGATGAAGAATCCAACCACTCTGCTTGCATTATCATGAACTATTTTAACTACTCCTGACAAAACTCAAATGATTTTGTAAATAATTCATTTTAATTTATAATAAGTTAGAAGTATTACTTATAGATTATAAGTAATATACATATGTATATATATACACGTATATTATTATATTATATACAATATATAATATGTATATTATAAATATACATATTTATAATAGAACTTCAGTCTATGAAGCTCACCTTTCACTAAATTTGTTGTCATTGTTTTAGCTTGTACTGTACACAGGAATCATTGCAAAATGTATTTCCTTAATTAAGCAAATATTATTTTATTTGCTTTCAGTAAAAACTAATAATTACAAACAAACAATATTATTTACTGCTGACTTTATGAAATTAATTTTACTTCAAATAAAATATTTTTGAATGATACAAACATCTTACTATAATGCTTGAAATCAGATTTCTTAACATATTGGCAAGACAAAAATAAAGCTTATGACGTGCTTTATGTTTTTATTTATGTATATTTTATGTTTTACTTGCTTTATATATCATTTATGTTCAGAGCTTGAAAATTTTACCAGCTGTGCTGATGCTCAAAATGTATTCCGTGAACTCATTGTGGTTACAGTGTTTTAAATTATTTCTTAAACACTATATAAGAGTAATATTAAAGGAAACATTAGCTACTTAGAGTGTTTCTTTACTTAGACACTGTCCAAATGTCACATAACAGTTTAGAGGTGAGTTCACGTTTGTGAAATTCCCTGGTCACTGTTGTATAACCAAATAGCTTAGTATTCTAGCTGATTCTAGTTCTGCCTTGCAAACAAGTGCACAACTGGGAATTGCAGTATATATGGTACTTTGGGGAAATTTCAAGGAAAGTTCTTCCCCATATTTTAACTGACAATGGAAGATAAAGACTGTCATAGGAATGTCAGGCTGAATTGGAAGTATCTATTGTTCCAAGCACAAACAAGACAAGCTAGTCCTGGTGTTAAAGACACTTCATCTCAGCAGGGAACTCTGTTCTTTTACTTCACATGATATATTCTTTTACATTTTCATATACAGATCCTGGCATCCATCAGCTCTGAAATGAGCATCATAAAGAGTACATTATTTTTAGCTAGGACAATCATCAGAGCTTAAGAACTTTGAATAAATGCATAGAGTTTCATGCAATTTTGAAAAAATGTGATTTTAATATAGAATATTTATTTATAAGTAATTTTGACAAGAAAAGCTCTTAAAGTCAGAAATGTTATACATGGCTTTAAATAAAATTTCTTAGAATATGGTAGTCAAATGACATACATTAATCCTGTTATAATCAATTTAGTAATATTACAGAAGAGTGATCTAGCAAGTTTATTTGCTAGGAGCAAATAAGGAGCAAACTAAACAAGGAGCAAAACCTAAAACATGTGGTGCAATCACTGTTTTAAAATGAGATATTTTATTTATTTGAGTTGTGCACAATGTAACATATAAGAACATAAATTATTTCTCAAGGAAAATAAAATAAAAGTGCTTACTTCAAAAAAGGTATGATTAAAGGACAGTACATATGCCAAGACATTGACTCTGTATAGGGTTGAAACTGTAAGTCACATAGACTTTTTTTAAAAACCTACTCAGTATATAAAATTAGTATACATAGCACACCTAAAATATAGCTATTAACAGAGAAGAAGTGTTTTACTAAATTTGGAAAATAATATCTATTAACTTTATTTGACTTACAATTATATTATAATTTGAATTTCAAAAAGTCTTTGAATTTGAATGATTTAAAATTTAAGAAGGTATAAAATCACATTGCTTTATTTCAAATATTTAAATGTTCCTGAATATTTCATATTTTATATAATCAATTATAAAATGACACAATGCCAAAAATAATAGTAAGAATTGAAATGAAATTGAAACAAGGTATTATTTTTTAATGAATTGAATTAAGTGATTATATTTCCTTTATTGAGTATAAAAAGGATTAATTCAGAAACAACATATAAATGCTTGTGATCACAGAAAAGATATGTCAAAATATCACAGGTGCTGAGAAGGTAATGACAGAAGGTTGAAAAAAAGGAACAAACCTCAGTATTGTTGCTTTACTTGAAAATTGAAATCCGGAAAGTTTTTGTTGAACATGAACCTGCCTCTCACAGTTTTGAAAGTATTTGACATTTTCTGTAACTAGAAGTGCAACAACATTTAAAAAAAAAAATATTGCTTCTCAAGCAAATCACATGCATGATGCTTCAAACAACAATAGTTTTGTGGAAGACCTAAACATGGTGCTGCATAAACTTGTGACTACCAATACACAGAATTAAATTCCATGATGAAGAAGGTGTAGACAGTCAAAGTCCACTTTTACAATGTCTAATAATGTCAGATATTTTCCCTTTATTTTAGAAAGGAGTTCTCTAAATTTTGTAATTGAAAACTAAGTGATCTAAACTTTACATAGGGCAAACAATAAAGGTGTATCAAGACAGGATGTACTGAATAATGAGGGGAATTTATCTTAGAAATGTTATGTTTGTAGTAGCATATCTAATTTCTAATAGTAATCTCTAATGTCAGCCATTAACAAACACACAAAAAGGCAGAAAAAAAAAGACCATCTTTTTCTATTTAGCAAATGTGTTTCATACAACCATTCTGTTTTCACGAAATCATTTATATGCATAGAATTTAGAAGTTTGACTTTTTCTTTGCAATGTTTTTTTGATGAAATTGCAAAGCCTGGAAGATATTTGTGAAAAAACAATTCAATATACTAGTAGAGATACAAACATCTACATTCTTTAAATTTGGTATATTCAAAAGTTAAAGTGAAAATAAGAAGTTTATTTACTTTGAATCTTTATTTGTATTGATATTGTTCAGTGGCTCAGTTGTGTCCGACTCTTTGAGATCCCATGTACTGCAGCACATCAGGCTTCCCTGTCCATCACCAACTCCCAGAGCTTGCACAAACTCATGTCCATTGAGTTGGTGATGCCATCCAACCATCTCATCCTCTCTTGTTCCCTCCTCCTCCTGCCTTCAATCTTTCCCAGGATCAGGGTCTTTTCCAATGAGGCAGTTCTTTGCATCAAGTGTTCAGCATCAGTCCTTCCAATGATTATTCAGAATTGATTTCCTTTAGGTTTGACTGATTCTATCTCTTGCAGTCCAAGGAACTCTCAAGAGTCTTCTGCAACACCACAATTCAAAGGCATCAATTCTTTGGCATTCAGCTTTCTTTGTGTTCCAAACTGTCGTATCCATACATGATTACTGGAAAAATCATTAATTTTGACTAGATAGAACTTTGTCAGCAAAGTAATGTGTATGGTTTTTAATATGCTATCTAGGTTGGTCATAGCTTTTTTTCCAAGGAGCAAGAGTCTTTTCATTTCATGGCTGCAGTCACTTTCTGCAGTGATTTTGGAAGGCCCCAAAATAAAGTCTGTCACTGTTTCCATTGTTTCCCCATCTACTTATCATGAAGTGATAGGACCAGATGCCATGATCTTAGTTTTTGAATGTTTTGTACTATATTAATGCTAATACAAATATGAACAAATTAAAATAGTGGGAAAATTCTTAATTGCCAAGAGAATAATTCACCTTAACCTATGGAATAATCCCAGCTAAATGGAAACATTTATCATAAGAAAAATTACTGCTTATTTCTAGACTAATACCAGCAATAGCAAAACAAACTATGCTTTATTGAGCTCATTATACTTTAAGTAACACACAGTACAGAGTAACTTTTCCCAGTCTCTACAGAAGCAGAGAAAAGAAATGGAAACTTACTTTTTACATTCTGTAGTTAGAAGAACCAGATAACTTTTTATAAGGAAATAAATATTTAAGCTAGTTTCAGGCTAAGGAAAGATATCTACCACATAATCTCTCAGAGACAAACTTTTATTCAATCAGCATAGATTTATTGATCATTTGATATGTTAAAGGCATTGTCTTGTTTCTCGGGATATATCAAGAAACGAAAACAAAATGGACATCTTTGCCACTGTAGTTTGAAGATTATATTCTAGTTAGGGAGAAGGAAATGGCAACCCACTCCAGTGTTCTTGCCTTGAGAATCCCAGGGACGGGGGAGCCTGGTGAGCTGCCATCTATGGGGTCACACAGAGTCGGACACGACTGAAGTGACTTAGCAGCAGCAGCAGCTTGTATTACAGACAAAAGAGTGTGGCTGACCATGTTCAAAATGACAAATTTGTCTATTATTAAATATTCTAAAATTATGTTAGAGACTTGGGACAGAAAAAGATACCCTGGTCTAGTGTCTTCTTTTTTTTCCATAACAATCACTTATGTTCGCTGTTTCCCACAATCTTGAAATAACTGCTAAATTGCATGAAATCAATTACCACTTTAGTAATTTCATACAGATAAAAATCACTTTAAAGCTCTGAAGGCACAATTCTCTGAGTTTCATCCCACAAATACCTGCCCCCAACTCTTTTAAACCAGCTTTTATTTAGCCCATCAACTTATCAACAATGTTAGTCAATGTGACTCCACATATGTAACTTACCTCTTTGTTTCTACTTAGTGGTTGAGTCATCACCCTAAGACATAAAGAGTTCCCTATTCTGAGCAAATATAACTGGTGTGGTTATATTAGATGCCTAGTTATGTAGGAAGATTTATGTGCTTACATAGCTAAGTAGGTGACCAGATTTTGATAATTGAACAGAGATATGGTTCATGTACTAGAGGTTAAAACCAAACTAGTGCTCTTAGAAACCTAGATTTGTTTTTTTAATTGCACTATAAAAGTCCAAAGAACTCATGAGGGCTTTTTTAACTCTGGGCTTCCTTTTCAGAAACAAGGTATGCAAACTGCAGGTTACCCTCTAATAGGTTACCCTCCTAATTTTTCTACTCTTAGAGCCCTAAGGTGACAATTATTTCTGAATTCATTAGTAAATGGAAATATAGTATGATGACAAAACCAGAAGAGCTCTATGTGTGTGTTTTTCCTGCTGCCTGAAGAATCCCTTGTGGCTGATAATAATATATCACCTCTAATCTTATTTCCTATTTCTAAGATGTATTTTCATTAGCACTCATTGTATATGGTATTTTTCACTCTAAAATATGATTTATTTTGTTTTTACTATAATTTTGAGTGACTTCATTGAAGGCTAAAGTGATGGAATAAATTATCATGTGTGCAAAAATAGAGGGGAAAAAAAGACCCTCAATCAAGACCATTTAATTGAAAAAAAAAAAAAAGTCATACTCAACTTTAAGTGAATTTTCCCCCAAATTTACAAAGATACCAGTAAGTGTTAGAGGTTAAATGATCATAATGTTGTGTGATACAGCAATAATTTTATCTAACAAATAAGAAAACAGATGAAGGATGTGTCCAGGTGTTACTTTCTCCATAGAATGTAAGATTTCAGATAGGTCCTAGGGAAAAAAGAAACTTTATCATCTTAAATATTATAGGCTTCCCAGGTGTTGCAGTGGTAAAGAATCCACCTACCAATGCAGGGGCACAAGAGATGTGGGTTTTATCCCTGAGTCCAGAACATCCCCTAGAGTAGGAAATGGCAACCCACTGCAGGATTCTTGCCTGGAAAATTTCATGGACTGAGGAGCCTGGTGGGCTACAGTCCATGGGGTGGCAAAGAGTCAGACATGACTGAGCACAGCATAACAATAATGAAAACATATATATACAAGTAAAGGAAACATAACTAAAGCCTAGTGGCAGTTATTTAATCACATGCATATGCAAGGTAGTGTTGTCAGAAGCAGCACCCAGAACAGGAAGAAGTCTTAGTGGGGAAGGGAGGTATGTGCCAAACAAGCCAATTTAAATTCAGCCAGTCAGCAAACAGGAGAACCTGTCAGTTTGCAAAGGGATATTTTGCATTCCTTGGACAAACAGTGCTCTTCTTCTGTTAAAAATAACATTACTTGGCTTGACATAACAGGATGTTTTAAACATGGAACTTTGAGGAAGAAGCATTTCTTTGATTAACTTGAAGAAATTGAAACAAGGTAAGATGGTTGAAAAGAGATAAAAAAAAAAAAGAATAGCTCATTGAAGTGAGCAGCAGATTGACATACATAGGAAACGCTGTAATGGAGAAGAGGAGAAATGCTGCTTGTGACTAATAACCTAGTTTGACCTACTGCAGAGCCAAGTATAACCATTTATGGTAAAAATAAAATGAAAATAAAAATTGTGGTTGACTAAAACTGACTTATTTAACAATACTATTTAAAAAAATGGAATTATCACATATTCTAAATAATAATGGTTTCATACATCTCATATTTGTTTATTATTTATTGATATCAATAATACCAATAGTGAATATTTATTAAGTTTTAAGCATTGTGCTTAACATGTGTAATTCTCTCAAAACTCATAAAATGGGCACTGAACTCATCTTCATTTTAGAGGTAAGAAATTTAATGCTTACAGAGATTGTCAATTGCCAAAATCACAGAGCTAGCAACTTAATTGGAAAATTGGTGTCCAGACTTCTCACTTTTAACCATCTTCCTGGCAAAAATGATTGAAACTGTTGGGACATTTATCCCCTTTGTCTTCAACATTATCTAACATATGCAAAATATTAATGATCATTTTCTTGAAAACTTAATGTTTTAGCCTGATGTAAGCTTTCCCTCAGAGGTTTTTTTTATTTTTGTTTTTTTATTTTTTTTTAATGTATCAATAGACACTTCACATTTTCAAGAAAGAATGGATAGCAATTCACATCTGGGAGATAGCTATGAAGGCCTTTGTCTTCAATGAGGGAAGCTGATGGTGATTCACAATCAGTGGACATTATTTGCTGCTAAATTATGGTGGAATTCCTATGGCATCACATATTATATTCACATTAGAGTCAAATGAGCTCATCATGATTAATGTAACTACAGTGAATGCCAAAGAAATTAATAGTGATTATCTGCTCATTGTAAAGGGTGGCTGATAATTAGTGCTATTACACAAAAAGGTATATTTTAAGCAGTCATCACCATGCAGTCATTTAGTGCTATTACAATTCTGATCAGAATGAGTTCATTTGATAATCTTGCAGCCCAAACTCAGAAGCTCTCTGAGCCTCAGATTTGAATAAAGAACAATTCCATCATGTTTTTGTAATTTTATTTAAATATACAAAACACAGTTTTCTTTTCTGAATATATCACTTTGTGATGTATGACTGCAAATGATATACATACTTTGGTCTTCTTTTTTTAATGCAAGACATTGATACAGCTACAAGGCCACATTCACACATTAAGATTATGAGCTCAACATACACTCTAAACACTAAGATAATCAAATGTTTTATTATTAATTGTGCTGTGTATTCATTCATAGTTCTGTGTCATCTTAAACAGCAGTATCTGCTTTGAGGATGATAAAATGTGAGGAGAAATGAGCATTCATGCGTAACTCTGGGTACTTTTTAAACAGTGTAGGGAAATGGGTTTGTAATGTTAGGAAGACGTATTCTCTCTTTCTTTTTTCTTTTTTTGATCAAGATTAGAAATTGAATATTTTATTTACTTCTCTGATGCAATGACCCTTTGGACAGACTAAGATGATGGTTTTATTCAGGAACCAAAATGTCTCATAGGTAAAGTGATTGTCATCATTCCCTCCAAAATAACAACTTACAAGGATCATAAGTTTCAATTCAGTGAATTCTTTCTTTAAAATTGTGTTAAAGAATACATAAAATGAAATCGATACCTTAACATATTTTTAAGTGTGCACTACAGTGTTGTGAATATACACGTATTGTTATACAGCAGATGTCTAGAACTAAAGTAAATTCTAATTTGACAAAAATTTTATATGTTTTTGGTTGCATAAATTATGGACTTCTCCATTCGGAATTCTGATGTTAGAGAAGCCAGCTAGACTGCAGCTTTTTAATTAATTCAGTCACCTACAAATCATAGTCAAGAAGTGAAGCATGGACATCATTTAAAAGATAATGTCCTAAGGCTTTCAGAATTTAACATCCATCCAAAAGTCCATTTCCATGAGCCCTCTTCACAAGTGAAATTCAGCTGTTTCCTTTTGATTTCCCAAATCATTATTGGCAAAGGAAACTATGCAGTGGCACCAAACAGACCAGTATTTGCTGAGTAACCTGACTCTTCAGGCAGGGTGTTATTTCTGAATGTGACATGATCTTCACTACCTCAGTTTGAAAACTTCTGTCTTTTAAGTGAGAATATTCCTAAGAGAACTCTGTACTTGAGTGAAATGTTCTATTTGCCCTCATTTTAAATGATGAATTTTTTGTCGCTCAAGCAGAAGGAAAAAGGTTAATAGTTGTATTACTCATTTCCCTGAAAATATCATTTGATTAGAAAAAAAGTGAAATAAAATAGCCCACAGGAAAATAAAATGTTATGTATTTATGTATTGCAACATCTGCTACAGAACACAGAGCTAACACTGTAAATTTTTTTAGCAAATTTGGGAGGAGGTAAGATAATAGACTTAAAAAAATTAAATAAATGTACAAATTAATTGTATTTTAAAGTTTCTATTTGAGGGAGTTAAAGGCAGCTTATTAGAACTACATCTTATCTGTCTTCCATTTTAAGAAATATTTAATGGCATATGCAATATGAAGTTCTGCAGAATTTCGGTTGGAAAATGGGCCCTGGAATCAGGCTGGCCAATTCTGAAAACTGATTCTTCCTCTTTTTATAGGACCTGTGGGAAGATACTTAATTACTCTAGCTCTCAGTTTTCTCACTTGCAAAAGTGGGCAGAGGGTATGATGCTTGTTCCTAAATAAGAGGGTCTTTTGCATGCTGAAATGCAAAGTTCATGGAACAAATCCTAGCACAGACCACTTGGAAAACATGAATGTTAAGCTTATTACTGTATAGTTGTCTAAAACTGAGGTCAGCAAACTATAACCCTTTGACTAAATCCAGCTCACAGCTTTTATTTTTTTTCTTAAAGTTTTTCTAGACTTCATGTAAATAAAAAGATCGTGTAGTATTTGTCTTTCTCTGTCTGACTTATTTCACTCATTTTGCCTTGAGGGCATAATGCCCTCAGGTTCATCTATGTTGTCACAAATGATAAGATTTCATTCTTTTATATGGCTGAATATATATACATATGGGCTTCCCTGGTGGCTCAGTGGTAAAGAATCTGCCTGCAATGCAGGAGACCCAGGTTTGATCCCTGGGTCAGGAAGATCCCCTGGAGGATGGCATGGCAACCCACTCTAGTATTCTTCCCTGAAGAATCCCATGGACAGAGGAACTGGGCAGGCTACAGTCTATAGGGTCACAAAGAGTGGGACACAACTGAAGTGACTGAGCACGTGTGCATGCATATACATATTCTATACCATGTGTTCTTTATCAATGGACACTTAGGTTGTTTCCATATCTTGGCTATTATAAATTATGCTTCAATGAATATAGGGGTGCATATATTTTTTAAAGATAGTAATGTTTGTCTTTTTGGAGAAATACCCAAAAGAAGAATGCTGGATCATATGGTGTTTTTATTTTTAATTTTATGAGCAAACCTCATAATGTTTTCCATAGTGGCTGCACCAAGTTGCATTCTTACCAACAGTGCACAAGTGTTTTCTTTTCTCCACATCCTCCCTGATACTTGATATTTCTGTTTTCTTTTTTTTTTTTTTTTTTAATAATAGTCAGTCTAAGAACTATGAGGCTCTATCTCACTACTGTTTTGATTTTCATTTCCCTGATGATTAGTGGTTATCTATTAATGTAATTTTGGCTACCTTTATTTCTTTGGAGATCACCTTTTCAGTTGGCTCTGCAGGTCCAACTAAAAAGTTGATCTTAGACCAAAATCTAGCAAAGGGAAATTAGTGAACCTAAGCCCCTTACGGCAGAAAGTGAAGAGGAACTAAAAAGCCTCTTGAGGAAAGTGAAAGATGAGAGTGAAAAAGTTGACTTAAAGCTCAACATTCAGAAAATGAAGATCATGGCATCTGGTCCCATCACTTCATGGGAAATAGATGGGGAAACAATGGACACAGTGTCAGACTTTATTTTCTTGGGCTCCAAAATCACTGCAGATGGTGACTGCATCCATGAAATTAAAAGACACTTACTCCTTTGAAGGAAAGTTATGACCAACCTAGATAGCATATTCAAAAGCAGAGACATTACTTTGCCAACAAAGGTCTGTCTAGTCAAGGCTATGTTTTTTCCAGTGATCATGTATGGATGTGAGAGTTGGACTGTGAAGAAAGCTGAGCGCCGAAGAATTGATGCTTTTGAACTGTGGTGTTGAAGAAGACTCTTGAGAGTCCCTTGGATGGCAAAGAGGTCCAACCAGTCCATTCTAAAGGAGATCAGTCCTGGGATATCTTTGGAAGGAATGATGCTAAAGCTGAAACTCCAGTACTTTAGCCACCTCATGCAAAGAGTTGACTCATTGGAAAAGACTCTGATGCTGGGAGGGATTGGGGGCAGGAGGAGAAGGGGACAACAGAGGATGAGATGGCTGGATAGCATCACCGACTCAATGGACATGAGTTTGAGTGAACTCTGGGAGTTGGTGATGGACAGGGAGGCCTGGTGTGCTACAATTCATGGGCTCGCAAAGAGTTGGACACGACTGAGCGACTGAAATGGACTGAACTGAACTGAAGCTATTTTTGAAACAAATGATCCAGGTATAGGCAAGTGCAGGTAAGGAGGACCTGAGATGTGAATGTGGCTGGAGTATTACAGGAAGAAAAGGGATACCAGCAAGGTGGGAGCTTAGACAATAAGGGGAAGAATGGGGACAAAATTATGAGAGGATATATTGTTATTTTAAGGCTCCAGGCATTATTCTGAGTGATAATAAAAACCTCTGGAGGGGTTTGAAATTTATTATGCTTGTTGTATGCACGTGTCATAAATTTGCTTCTTTCCCCTACCATCTTATATTTTTAGATACGCTTCATGATTCTTCCTAATTGATCTGCAATAGATATGACACAATACATTTGCTTTGGGTTTTCTGCTACTTACTCTTTAAGTATTTAATAATCTGTGACAAAGGTCACATTCATAGAAGATAATTTTCCTTTTTCTCCTTACTAAATGATTGCTGTTTTAATACTACCACTATTTATTTTTGATGTTTTATATTTTTATACATTTAATGTTCATATGTAGTCAAGGCAAATTTTACATATTCTGACAATTTTATTTTATTTTATTTATTCACATCTTTTTTCTATTCATATTAATAAATATATATGTATTGCTTGTGTGTATGACATGTAATATGTTATAATATCACCTCTTTTTATCTTTCAAAAAATGCCTTCTTAGGTTAATAAGGCATTTTTCTAATATTTCAATGCAAAATTGTTTGCCAGGAGTATAATCAATCAATTAATTCTAATTTTTATTGAATTAATTTGACATGTAACATTGTTAAACTTTAAGAAGTACAGTATGTTACTTCAGTATATTTATTTACTGTAATATGATTCCCATTGTTACAATATTTACCACATTCTATTATATAGTACAATATTATTGTCTACATTCATTACACTGTGCATTAAATATGTATGTGCATTAGATCTCTACTTGTTGCAGGTTTGTAACCTTAAACATTGTCACTGTCTCCCACTCCCACCCCAGTCCCTTGGTAACCAACATTTTACTCTCTGCTTTTTACACAATTGACCTTTGTGGGTTCCACAAGCAAGTGATAACACATAGTATTTGTCTTTCTCTGTCTGACTTATCTCTCTTATCATAATGTGTTTGAGGTCCATCTATATTGTTGCAATATAGATGCAAAAATATATCCTCCTTTCTTATTACAATGGCACAAGGAATTCTACTGAATACTCTGTAATGGCCTATATGGGGAAAGAATCTACAAAATGAATACGTGTATGTGTATGTATAACTGATTTACTTTTCTGTAGCCCTGAAACTAACACAACATTGTAAGTCAACTATACTCTGATAAAAATTAAAAGTAAAAAAACACAGGCAACAAGTGCTGGCATAGTTGTGAAAAGGGAATCTTTTTACATTGTTGGTGGAAATATGAATTTGTTCAACCACTGGAGAAAACAATATAAAAATTAATCAACAAATTGAAAATAGATTTACTAATCCAGCAATCCCTCCTCTGTATATATACCCAAAGGGAATGAAAGCTAAATTTTAATGAGATATCTGAGGGGCTTCCCTGGTGGCTCAGAGGTTAAAGTGTCTGCCTGCAATGCGGGAGACCTGGGTTTGATCCCTGGGTCGGGAAGATCCCCTGGAGAAGGAAATGGCAATCCCCTCCAGTATTCTTGCCTGGATAATCCCATGGACGGAGAAGCCTTGTATGCTACAGTCCACGGGGTCACAAAGAGTTGAACATGACTGAGCAGGGAATGAAAGCTAAATTTTAATGAGATATCTGAACTCCAGTGCAATTTTTATTACAACTTTACTCACAATAGCCAAGGTATGGAAACAACTCAAATGTCCATCAACAGATGAGTGGATAAAAATAGATGTGGTACATGTATACATTTTCTGTATTGTAAATTTATTTTTGTGAAAATCTATAGTACACAATATTTGAAAATGAATTGTGGCAGCCATTTAAGATTTAAAAATCTATATGAATATCAAAGACAGCTTTTCATTGAGGAAAAATATTGCTTTCATTAAGAAAATTGCATTTTAACTTTTGATGGATAGATGAAAGGAAACAAAACAAGAGTTCCCATCTTCCCTAAGTGACCATGTAATTGCAGTGTGTGACCAAGTGAAAATGTAGTCATTTTGACACAGAAATTTTATATTGTGATATGACAGATTGCTTATTGAAATATTTTATGTGTCTTATGTTATTTTCCTGTTATTCTCATCATGATTTCTTCAATCATATGTGGTTTAAAAGTTTAGAATCCTTTTCCCTGATCACATGTTCTGTTTTATAGAATTTTCAACTCTATTGTGAATTAATTATGCCTATATATTTCTGCTTTAAATCTCATAAAACATTTTAATATTTTAATTCTAACTGCTCTAGTTCTCATTTTTTTCAGTCTGATTTGTTGATCAAAATAAAAATCAATGAACTATTGTTTCAACCTGTGGGAAAAGTTTGTTGTGTCTAGACACAAGGCATAGTGAATATTATCAGACCTATCTTATGATTCTTTTATGTATTTTCAGGTTTCCTAGCTCAGTTCAGTTCAGTTCAGTCGCTCAGTCGTGTCCGACTCTTTGCAACCCCGTGAATTGCAGCACACCAGGCCTCCCTGTCCATCACCAACTCCCCGAGTTCACTCAAACTCGTGTCCATTGAGTCAGTGATGCCATCCAGCTATCTCATCCTCTGTCGTCCCCTTCTCCTCCTGCCCCCAATCCCTCCCAGCATCAGAGTCTTTTCCAATGAGTCAACTCTTCGAATGAGGTGGCCAAAGTACTGGAGTTTCAGCTTTAGCATCATTCCTTCAAAAGAACACCCAGGACTGATCTCCTTTAGAATGGACTGGTTGGATCTCCTTGCAGTCCAAGGGACTCTCAAGAGTCTTCAGCTTATGTTAAATAAATTGAACATGGTTATCTTAATATTCAAATGAACATTTTAAAGCAACTTAAATATCAATGATAAAAATTTAAAATTTTCTAGTGAAATTGGATGTTAATCAGTACCAAGCAAAATAAGGTTTCCATTTTGCATGGTCATTAATTTGAGGCAACAATAACATTGATTTCACTGAGCTGCTGTTAGTATTAAATTTAATTCATCTTAATAAATGCATAGAATCAAGCAAGTGAATAGCAGATATTCAGTGGCATGTGTTGTGATGAGGAAAAGGAGGAGGATGATGATGGAACGCATAACAAGAGAAGATGAGAATTCTTCTAAGTAGAAATGGAGTTTTCTGTTATGGCTGTTGCTTGTAAGTTAGTTTTTAAACAACTTTTCTATGAATTTACAATTATTTCATCCGAGTCCTCCGGGTGTTTCTGATAATTTTGTAGGGAGCTGCCAAAAATTAGTTATTGTTCTGTTAATCATTGCTAATAAGAACAGAGAATTTTTCTAGTTGTCCCATGAAAATTATACTAATTAGAAATGTCTGAATTTTTGCATCTCCTTGGAGATTAATTTATTCATCATAATCAGTTAATCACTTTTCTTTGCATAATTAGACAGCTTCTGGGGAAGAAGAAGACCCTTTAGTTTTATTAGAATGAAGAAGGCTATTTTAGCCGACACTAGTGAAACCTGGAAGTCAGCTCAAGACCTTCTTAACATGTAGCATCCGTAATTGCATACTGATTAGTGCTGGTACCATTGTTGTCCCAAGTAAGAGAAGGCTCCAGGAAATGTTTAGAAAATTGACCCTGCAAAAGTACAATGGACTTGTTGATGGGCAGTATTTTTTATTGTATGAATTATTCAGTAACTGACACTAGTAGAGAATCACTTTATAAATAGGACCAGTCTCTACTATTTTCCTCAGTCAGCCTAACAAGCTAGATCCCTGCAAATTATCCCTGAATGAGACACCATTACTACTGTATTATTCTGCTTCTTCAACAGAAAAGGAAAAGGAAAAAGGAGTCATATATTTTAAAGCTGAAAAAATTAATCACTTGGGCAATATGGAGTCAAAGAATAAATATGCACAGGAAGAAGTCAACTGATATTAGCAAATGATCATTATTTTAATAAGATAGCCATTATGTGCATGTTGGAACATTCTCATTTATTTAATCCTAAATTTCTTTTCTCAACTTAACCAAAATAATATAAAAATATTTCTCTCCCAAAACTTCATTAAAAAGTCAGTAAAATATGCATTTCAGGGGAAAAAAAAACAAATTCAACTCAAAAATTTGTACTGAAGGCAGAAAGGACAAGTATTCAAAAGTACGGTAAAATTTGGGTATATCTAATCTGCATCTTTTAAAATAGTTGATAATTCTGGCTAATGTAGGGTATGAAAGCAGTGTGCCACTAAAGAATTGGAAGTTCATAACGTGTAAGTTTGGCAAAAAGGAAGTGCTAACAGTTTTAAAGAATTTCAGCTCATTTTATTAGTATTGGAGAAGTGCAGAATCACACAAAACAATTGAACTGATTGCAAATATTTTAATTACCTTGCTGCTGCTGCTAAGTCACTTCAGTCGTACTGATACCTATATACAATTCTAATATTTCCCATTAATTTAAAACACGTGCAGTATTAATAAAATATTATTAGTAAAAATGGCATTCCAGGCATTTCTATGCACTAGTAAAATTTGCACATAAATTGAATTTTTAAAATCTAAAACCACTACTTTCTTTGAAAATATTTATTCTTATATGTGTGTGCTAAGTCGCTTCAATCATGTCCAACTCTATGACCCCCATGGACTGTAGCTCACCCAGCTCCTCTGTCCATGGGATTCTCCAGGCAAGGATACTGGAGACAGTGGCCATGTCCTTCTCCAGTGGATCTTCCTAACCCAGGGATGGAATCCGTATCTGTCTCCTGCATTCGCAGGTGGGCTCTTTACCACTAGTGCCACCTAACAAATGTGTAGAGCTAGCCTGTGCACTTCTCTTCCTTTACATTTATAATTGTGTGTGTAGTCATCCCTTGTTGTCTCTTGGGGATTAGTTCCAGGACCTACTTTGGATACCAAACTCCATGGTTACTCAAGTCCCATAGTCAATCCTCTGTATTTGTGGTTCCATATCAGCAGATTCAACCAATTGTGGATTGTGTAGCACTTTAATTACTAGTGAAAAAAAGATCTGCTTATATGTTGACCTGAACAGTTCAAACCCACATTGTTCAAGGGTCAGCTGTCTTTTTCCTTTTTCTTAAGGAAGCTTTAGATCTTTAAAATACATTTCTTTATATTGTGGAAGATTAATTATTTAAACTATATTTAGCAATTATAATTTCATAAGAATCACAGAATATGCATTATTATTCTCTCTCAAGGCAATGAGGAGGACATATAGGCTGGAATATAATGACTGCTTTCAAATTCAATAGCTGATCATCAGATTTTTTGATGATCATTTATCACCCAGCTACTTAACAGTAAACGAGTCTTGTAAAAGCCACAATATAAAATTTATTCTAACAGTATTTAAAAATATCAATATATTAAATACACTCTGTACATTTATTGTATACATTAATCTGCATAAAGCATAACTCTAACACGGATTACTTTGAAAACTACTCAGATGATGGCACCAAGTTTTGTCAATGGCACATGAAATTTCAGTTGTACTGTGTGTGTAAAATTTTCATGAAAAGTTGAATAGTTTTCAGATGTGTAAGTCTGCATATTGTCACTATGTAGACAATGTTACAAATCAGATTTAAAATGATCCATTAAAAATATTTAATATTTCAAATAAATTGTCATTCAGTAAATAGGAAGGCTAGAGTATGACAATAGTGGATAATGTTAATACTGTGCAAACTGAGGTGAGAAAAAAGTCTGTTTAATTTCTATCCATAGGAATTCCTATTATATTTGGTCATCATCACCACAGATTCCTGTACAAAGAAAACTGTGTGTAGAGTTGGAGCAGAGATGGTCCAACTCTACATGTATCCATACACTGACTCACTTATCCCCATGTTTATTTTACTCATTAAACATTTATTGAGCACCTACTTTATGGTGGAAGGTATAGTACAAGAGAAGGCTAACCTCATCCATGTGGCAATACACAGTGTACTGGCAAGAAGACATGTAAGCACATTTTGTTGGTGCAACAACATATTATATATATATATATATATATATATATATATATATATATATATATAATGATGGCTGCAATGTGGGCCAAAGGATGAGATGTAGTCGATTTGGCATGGAGAAGACTGGGAATCATGTGCGTAAGGGATATTAATTTACCTAGATGAAAAAAAATAGAATATTTCCTGTTGGAGAAGGGGCTAGAAAATTTAATTATAGGATAAATGTCTCACTCACTCACACACACAGGTCCAGAGACTGTGGTTAGGGGAAGAGTAAGAGGGATAAAAAGCTGATCTGCAAACAAATTATACTTGAATGTAGGGTTTATGCATTGTTATCTGGGTAATGATTATCCACTGAATTGTCTATGCAGAAGCTTTTGTTATCAAAATTATTTTAGAAAGATCATTTTTATAGCATTGAGGATGATGGATTGGAGAGAGAAGAATGAATACAAGGACCTCACTTCCCCTACTTATTCAATCTCTATGGATGATATGATTCTCCATGCTCTTGCTCAAATAGGGAAACTGGTGGACTTTTAGATTCCTTTCTCTCTTTCAATTCATCACCAAATTCTTTCTTATCATTGCATATACATCTTAATCCCTGTAATTCATAGGATCAGTACAATTCAGTTGCTCAGCCATGTCTGATTCTTTGCAACATCATGGACAGCAGCATGCCAGTCTTCCCTGTCCATCACCAACTCCTGGAACTTACTCAAACTCATGTCTATTGAGTTGGTGATCATCCAACCATCTCATCTTCTGTCATCCCCTACTTCCTCCACCTTCAATCTTTTCCAGCATCAGGGTCTTTTTCAATGAGTCATTTATTCACATCAAGTGGCCAAAGTATTGGAGTTTCAGTTTCAGCATCAGTCCTTCCAAAGAATTTTCAGGACTGATTTCCATTAGGATTGACTAGTTTGATCTCCTTGTAGTCCAAAGGACTCTCAAGAGTCTTCTCCAACACCACAGTTCAAAAACATCAATTCTTCAGTGCTCAGCTTTCTTTATAGTCTAACTCTCACACCCATACATGACTACTGGAAAAACTATAGCTTTGACTAGACGGACCTTTGTTGGCAAAGTAATGTCTCTGCTTTTTTAATATGCTGTCTAGGTTGATCATAGATTGTCTTCCAAGGAGCAAGTGTCTTTTAATTTCATGGCATCAATTTTCACCATTGGCAGTCATTTCGGAGCCCCCCCACCCCCCCCCCAAAAAAAAAAAAGTCTCTCACTGTTTTCATTGTTTCCCCATATATTTGCTATGAAGTGATGGGATCAGATGCCATGATATTAGTTTTCTGAATGTTGAGCTTTAAGCCAACTTTTTCACTCTCTTCTCTCATTTTCATCAAGAGGCTCTTTAGTTCTTCTTCACTTTCTTCTTCACTTTCTGCTGTAAGGGTAATGTCATCTGCACATGGTGGAGTAGGAGGACGTGTGCTCATCTTCGCCTGCAAGAACTCCAAAATTACAACTCCCTGCTGAACACCTGTTAACAAGAGAATGTTGGATCCCTCAAAAAAAAAAAAAAAAAAAAAAAAGATACCCCATGTCCAAGGGCAAAGGAGAAGCCTCAGCAAGATGGTAGGAGGGGTGAAATCATGTTTAGAATCAAGCCCCATACCCTCCAGAGGTGCTCAGAGGGCACAAACAAAACCTTGTGTGCACCAGGAAACCCTACAGACTGAGCCAAAACTGTCTTTGAGTGTTAGAGTGCCTCTTGCAGAGGTACAGGTCAGCAGTGGCCTGCTGAAGAGGCAGGGGCTCTGAGTGCAGTAGGCCTGGGTGTGGCATAACCCTCTTGGAGGAGGTTGCCATTAACCCCACCATAGAGCCACCAGAACTTAAACAGGACTTGGGAAACAGACTCTTGGAGGACACAAACAAAACCTTGTGTGTACCAGTACCCAGGAGAAAGGAGCAGTGACCCCATAAAAGACTAACCCAGACTTGCCTGTGAGTGTCCAGAAGTGTCTGGCAGAAGCATGGGTCAGTGGTGGCCTGCTGAGGGTCGGGGGCACTGAGTGTGGCAGTGCATGCACAGGACCTTATGAAGGAGATCGCCATTATCTTCATTACAATAGGGAGGGAGTACAGCCCTGCCCATCAACATAAAATTGGATTAAATATTTACTGAGCATGGCCCTGCACATAAGAGCAAGACCTAGTTTTCCCCACAGTCAGTCTCTCCCATCAGGAAACTCCTATAAGCCTCTTATCCTTATCCATCAGAGGGCAGAGAGAATGAAAACCAGAATCACAGAAAACTAATCAAACTGATCACATGGACCACAGCCTTGTCTAACTCACTGAAACTATGAGCCATGCCATGTAGGGCCACCCAAAACAGACAGGTCATGGTTGAGATTTATGACAAAATGTGGTCCACTGGAGAAGGTAATGGCCAACCACTTCAGTATTATAGGCTTGAGAACCCCATGAACAGTATGAAAAGACAAAAAGATAGGATACTGAAAGATGAACTCCCCAGAATGGTACGTGCCTAATATGCTACTGGAGACTTGTGGAGAAATAACAAACTAATTGAGCCTCATATATTCATTCTTACCTTTGTTTTTCCCTATAGTCCATTCTTTCATACAACCATAGAGATATTGCTAAAACACAACTTTTCTGAAGAAATTCCTTTAAAATTTTGTTGTTACACTTAGAAAAAATTCCTGAATATATCATCTTTTTATAGCCTAAATCTGCCAAGTATTAAATTGAACATGAATGGCCGTAAAAAAGAGTCAGTTCTTAGATATCATTCTTCATAATATGTTATTCAACTAACAGATAATATAAATAATTATGATGCCCATAATAAATGACATTTATGTTGTACTAAGCTCAGTACCAGATCAGATTAGAAAACAATCATGGCATCTGGTCCCATCACTTCTTGGGAAATAGATGGGGAAACAGTGGAAACAGTGTCAGACTTTATTTTTGGGGGCTCCAAAATCACTGCAGATGGTGACTGCAGCCATGAAATTAAAAGACACTTACTCCTTAGAAGGAAAGTTATGACCAACCTAGATAGCATATTCAAAAGCAGAGACATTACTTTGCCAACAAAGGTTCGTCTAGTCAAGGCTATGGTTTTTCCAGTGGTCATGTATGATGTGAGAGTTGGACTGTGAAGAAAGCTGAGTGCTGAAGAATTGATGCTTTTGAATTGCGGTGTTGGAGAAGACTCTTGAGAGTCCCTTGGACTGCAAGGAGATCCAACCAATCCATTCTGAAGGAGATCAGCCCTGGGACTTCTTTGGAAGGAATGATGCTAAAGCTGTAACTCCAATACTTTGGCCACCTCATGTGAAGAGTTGACTCATTGGAAAAGACTCTGATGCTGGGAGGGATTGGGAGCAGGAGGAAAAGGGGATGACAGAGGATGAGATAGCTGGATGGCATCACTGACTCGATGGATGTGAATCTGAGTTAATTCCAGGAGTTGGTGATGGACAAGGAGGCCTGGCGTGCTGCGATTCATGGGGTTGCAAAGAGTTGGACATGACTGAGCGACCGAACTGAACTGAAGCTCAGTATTTTATATGTACTTTATTTGGTCTTCACAATAACTCTGATTTTATTGAGATTTTATAGATCAGGGAATCAAATTGTACCATGTTTAATTAAAGGTTGGATCTGAAAAAGAAATCAAATCTGTCTGACTCCAAGGTCTCTACTCAACCACCCACTTATGTTGCCTTCTAAAAGTAATAGGAGAGGGAAGCGATTAAAAATTATAATAATAATAAAAGTTTGAGAATAATTCCTAGCTTCAAGTCAAAAGAAAGCCTAGTTCTACCAAAAATATAAATTTGAGACTAAATTGAAAGTCAAAATCAAATGAGAAACCAGAAAACTATGAATAATAGCAAGAAACCGATATTATTTTAGAGGATTTTTAGCCTCAAATTATACCCTGGTAAGTGTGGGCATCTATTCCTATTCCAGGCATTGTTATCAATCTGATTAATGCCTGTCAAGAGTCTCCTTCTGAGAGAAACTAGCAGTAGTATTAACCAGATGCTAAAGATAGGTATCACACTCAATGGATGTTACCCATAAAAGAAATACAGAGTACATATGTAAGATGCATGGGGATAGTTCAGTTCAGTTCAGTCACTCGGTTGTGTCTGACTCTTTGCGACCCCATGAACTGCAGCACGCCAGGCTTCCCTGTCCTTCAACTCCCAGAGCCTGCTCAAACTTATGTCCATTGAGTAGGTGATGACATCCAACCATCTTATCCTCTGTCATCGCCTTCTCCTCTTGGAGAAAATGCTGGCTGAAAATATTCTCATGCTGCCATTTACATTCTAATACAAATGACTCCTTCTTCTGATGAATTTTCTTATTCAGAAGGAAAATTAGCCCCCCCTCCCAAACTAACACACTAAGAATAAGTAACTTTCACTGAGTCCCCAATTAATTTATGGTAGATTTGGATGGAGTTCAGTCAGAGTGCATATGTGCATGCTGTCACTCAGTCTTGTCTGACTCTTTGCAACCCCATTGGACTGCAGCTTGCCAGGCTCCTCTGTTCATGGAATTTTCCAGGCAAGAATACTGGAGTGGGTCAGTCAGGGTATGACTCATTACAGTTTAGTTTTGTTTCATTTTGTGAGATGAGCATTTCGTATTTTTCTCCTCAATAGACAGACATTCCCTGTTCTGGCAACTGAATCTACAGTTAGAGAGTGGAATGTGAAGAGAATGAAACTCCGTCTTCATTTCAACTCAAGGTCTGGTGGTACTACACCTCCAGACAACTTCCAGGATAAAAAGATGTCAGCAGATTGCATTAGAAAGGCCTAAAGTGAATCTCAGGCTTTGTCAGATATACAGTGGACAGTTGCAACACTCTTCCACCAGAAATGAACTTACAAATATATGGTCCCTCAAGCTGCTGATTGCCATCATGGAGCTTGAAGAAGGCAAAGGAAATGGAACCAAAAAGTAGAAAGAATTTGGCCTCTGGATGCCATTTCAAAACTTGTCTCCAAATGCTCTGAAGCCTCATCTCTCAAAGACTATTCAAGCTATGTATGTCAGTAAATTCTCTTCCTTTGCTTGTTGTTGTTGTTGTTCAGATGCCAAGCTATGTCCAACTCTTCGCAACCACATGGACTGCAGCAGGGCAGCTTTCCTTGTCCTTCACCATCTTCCAGAGTGTGCTCAAGTTCAGGTCCATTGAATCGGTGATGCCATCCAACCATCTCAACCACTATTGCCCTCTTTTCCTTCTGCCTTTAATCTTTCCTAGAATCAGGGTCTTTTCCTTTGCTTTTACATGAGTTTAAGTGAGGCTTCATGCAACTTGCAATGTAAAGCATTCTCAAGGAATGTTAACATTTCCAATTAGGCTTTTAACTGCTTTTCAGACAGCTTTTTTGTTGTTGTTGTTGTTTGTTTGTGTTTTACCAGTGAATGCTTTTCTAAAGATTTCTGCTTTGTTATTCACTCATTCATCCATTCATTCATTTGCTTGTTATTTCATCTTCTTCGTATCTGTTTTGTACCTATTATTACCCTGGCACTTTTCAAAGCATGGAGGTGGTTTAGTTGCTTCAGTCTTATTGGACTCTTTGTGATCCTATGGACTGTGGCCCACCAGGATCATCTGTCTATGTGATTTTCCAGGCAAGAATACTGGAATGGGTTGCCATTTTCTTCTCTAGGGCATTTTCCCAACCCAGTAATTAAACCCGGGTCTCCTGCATTGCATGCAGATTCTTTACCATCTGAGCTACAGGGCACTGGGGAGGCTACTGTAATACCTGGGCAATCACTTATGTGAAGCATATAATCTTGGAGAGTGAGGGAAAGGTGTATTTTTCACTGTAAAAATATAAGTAGGTTCTGGAAAAAATCATTTAAGGAAAATGGAATAAAGAAAACCAGGGATAAGATGGCATTAATATGAACATTAAAGATAGATATGCTTTCAGTGTGTAAAATTGTGAGGAAAGGTGCTTCAGGCAGAGAAAACAGTATGAAAAAAAGTCATGTATCAGGAAAAATGGAGTTTGTTGGAGAAAAGCACATCATTTCACTTTGGCTGCCCACAATAACTGGAATTTTGTGTCAGTTTAAGAAATCTGTATTATAGCACATCCAGAAAAAGACAAAGCTTTATCCACCCCCCTGCCTTTGGCACCTGTCCAAGAGCAAGTCTTTAAGTTAAAAAAACAACAACAACAACAAAAAACTGTCTACAGCTTAAAAGTCTCTTGTCTCGGAAACAATTCTGCAATGCGGGCAGATTATCATTCCTTCTTTCCCAAAACAGCAAATTCTGAAAGGGAGAATCTGACATTGAACTTTCACAATAGTGGTTTCTTGATTTCTCTGCCAAGTTTGCTTTATACATTCTGAATGCTATCTCTTCACTCAGTTCATAAAGAATGACATGAAATAACAGCAACATAATCACTATGGCCATTAAGAGCTTTAGGCAGTTGGGAAGTTATTTAAGGTTAACCCAACAGGAAAAAGCCTTGTATGTGCATTTATACAAGCTCTCAATTTGGATAGTATTGTTGCCATCTTTCTTACTTACCAGTCACCTAAAAAATGTAACATGTCTGTTATCCAGGATGTCACTTTACTCAGAAAAGTTCTTTGTAATGGTGGCATTAAAGGTATGTTAAGGGGGTCAGCAAGCCTTGTGGCTGGTGATTTGAATTGACTAAAACTCACAGTTCAAGTCAGTTGCTCAGTCATGTCCGACTCTGAGACCCCATGAATCACAGCACACCAGGCCTCCCTGTCCATTACCAACTCCTGGAGTTCACACAAACTCACATACATTGAGTCGGAGATGCCATCCAGCCATCTCATCCTCTGTCGTCCCCGTGTCCTCCTGCCCCCAATCCCTCCCAGCATCAGAGTCTTTTCCAATGAGTCAACACTTCCCATGAGGTGACCAAAGTATTGGAGTTTCAGCTTTAGCATCAGTCCTTCCAAGAACACTCAGGACTGATTTCCTTTAGAATGGACTGGTTGGATCTCCTTGAAGTCAAAGGGACTCTCAAGAGTCTTCTCCAACACCACAGTTCAAAAGCATCAATTCTTTGGTGCTCAGCTTTCATCATAGTCCAACTCTCACATCCATACATGACCACAGGAAAAACCATAGCCTTGACTAGACGGACCTTTGTTGGCAAAGTAATGTCTCTGCTTTTGAATATGCTATCTAGATTGGTCATAACTTTCCTTCCAAGGAGTAAGTGTCTTTTAATTTCATGGCTGCAATCACCATCTGCAGTGATTTTGGAGTCCAAAAAAATAAAATCTGACACTATTCCCACTTTTTCCCCATCTATTTCCCATGAAGTGGTGGGACCAGATGCCATGATCTTCGTTTTCTGAATGTTGAGATTTAAGCCAACTTTTTCACTCTCCTCTTTCACTCTCATCAAGAGGCTTTTTAACTCCTCTTCACTTTCTGCCATAAGGGCAGTGTCATTTGCATATCTGAGGTTATGCTTCTCCCAGAGATCATGATTCCAGCTTGTGCTTCTTCCAGCCCAGCATTTCTCATGATGTACTCTGCATAGAAGTTAAACAAGAAGGGTGACAATATACAGCCTTGACATACTCCTTTTCCTATTTGGAACCAGTCTATTGTTCCATGTCCAGTTCTAACTCTTGCTTCCTGACCTGCATAGAGGTTTCTCAAGAAGCAGCTCAGGTGGTCTGGTATTCCCATCTCTTTCAGAATTATCCACAGTTTATTGGGATCCACGTCAAAGGTGTTGGCATAGTCAATAAAGCAGAAACAGATATTTTTCTGGAACTCTCTTGCTTTTTCCATGATCCAGAGGATGTTGGCAATTTGATCTCTGGTTCCTCTGCCTTTTCTAAAACCAGCTTGAACATCTGGAAGTTCATGGTTCACATATTGCTGAAGCCTGGCTTGGAGAATTTTAAGCATTACTTTACTAACGTGTGAGATGAGTACAACTGTGCAGTAGTTTGAGCATTCTTTGGCATTGCCTTTCTTTGGGATTGGAATGAAAACTGACCTTTTCCAGTCCTGTGGCCACTGCTGAGTTTTCCAAATTCGCTGGCATATTGAGTGTGGCACTTTCACAGCAATTTCTTTCAGGATTTGAATAGCTCCACTGGAATTCCATCACCTCCACTCGCTTTGTTCATAGTGATGCTTTCTAAGGCCCACTTGACTTCACATTCTGGGATGTCTGGTTCTAGGTGAGTGATTACACCATCGCGATTATCTTGGTCATGAAGATCTTTTTTGTACAGTTCTTCTGTGTATTCTTGCCACCTCTTCTTATATCTTCTGCTTCTGTTAGCTCCATGGAGAAGGAAACGGCACCCCACTCCAGTATTCATGCCTGGAAAATCCCATGGACCAGGAGCCTGGTGGGCTACAATCCATGGGGTTGCAAAGAGTCGGACACGACTGAGTGACTTCTGTGTCTGTTAGGTCCATACCATTTCTGTTCTTTATCGAGCCCATCTTTGCATAAAATGTTCCCTTGGTATCTCTAATTTTATTGAAGAGATCTCTAGTCTTTCCCATTCTGTTGTTTTCCTCTATTTCTTTCATTAGTTGCTGAGGAAGGTTTTCTTATTTCTCCTTTCTATTCTTTGGAACTCTGCATTCAGATGGGTATATCTTTCCTTTTCTCCTTTGCTTTTCACTTCTCTTCTTTTCACAGCTATTTGTAAGGCCTCCTCAGACAGCCAATTTGCTTTTTTGCATTTCTTTTCCATGGGGATGGTCTTGATCCCTGTCTCCTGTACAATGTCACGAACCTCCATCCATAGTTCATTAGGCACTCTGTCTATCAGATCTAGTCCCTTAAATCTATGTCTTACTTCCACTGTATAATCATAAGGGATTTGATTTAGGTCATCCCTGAATGGTCTAGTGGTTTTCCCTACTTTCTTCAATTTAAGTCTGAATTTGGCAATAAGGTGCTCATGATCTGAGCCACAGTCACTTCCTGGTCTTGTTTTTGCTGACTGTATAGAGCTTCACCTTCCTTGGCTGCAAAGAATACAATCAATCTGATTTCAGTGTTGACCATCTGGTGATGTCCATGTGTAAAGCCTTCTCTTGTATTGTTGGAAGAGTGTGTTTGCTATGACCAGTGTGTTCACTTGGCAAGATTATATTAACTTTTGCCCTGCTTCATTCTGTATTCCAAGGCCAAATTTGCCTTTTACTCCAGGTGTTTCTTGACTTCCTACCCTTGCATTCCAGTCCCCTATAATGAAAAGGAGATCTTTTTTGGATGTTAGTTCTAAAAGGTCTTGGATGTCTTCATAGCACCGTTCAACTTAAGCTTCTTCAGCGTTACTGGTTTGGGCATAGACTTGGATTACTGTGATATTGAATGGTTTGCCTTGGAAACGAACAGAGATCATTCTGTCATTTTTGAGATTGCATCCAAGTACTTCATTTTGGTCTCTTTTGATGACCATGATGGCCACTCAATTTCTTCTGAGGGAGTCCTGCCCGCAGTAGGATATAATGGTCATCTGAGTTAAATTCACCCATTCCAGTCCATTTTAGTTCACTGATTTCTAGAATGTCAATGTTAACTCTTGCCATGTCCTATTTGACCACTTCCAATTTGCCTTGATTCATGGACCTAACATTCCAGGTTCCTATGCAATATTGCTCTTTACAGCATCAGACATTGCTTCTATCACCAGTCACATCCACAACTGGGTATTGTTTTTGCTTTGGCTCCATACCTTCATTCTTTCTGGAGTTATTTCTCCATTGATCTCCAGTAGCATATTGGCCACCTACCAACCTGGGGAGTTTCATGTTCAAGGTCGGGAGGGGCGGCAGTGAGGAGATACTCCAGGTTCAAGGTAAGAAACAGCAGCTGCGCTTTGGTGGAGCAGCCCTGAAGAGATACCCCACTTCGAAAGTAAGAAAAACCCAAGTAAGACTGTAGGTGTTGCAAGAGGACATCAGAGGGCAGACACACTGAAACCATAATCACAGAAAACTAGTCAGTCTAATCACATGGACCACAGTCTTGTTTAACTCAATGAAACTAAGCCATGCTGTGTGGGGCCACCCAAGACAGGCGGGTCATGGTAGAGAGGTCTGACAGAATGTGGTCCACTGGAGAAGGGAATGGCAAACCACTTCAGTATTCTTGCCTTGAGAACCCCATGAACAGTATGAAAAAACACACAGAAGCAATCTTAAACACCTCATGTGATTTTTGCTTAAATACAAGTGGTAAATTGCTGTCTGATATAATCCAACTCCAATACTTTGGCCACCTGATGGGAAGAACTGACTCATTGGAAAAGACTCTGGTTCTGGGAAAGATTGAAGGCAGGAGGAGAAGAGGACGACAGAGGATGAGATGTTTGGATGGCATCACTGACTCGATGGAGTTGAGTTTGAGTTAGCTCTGGGAGTTGGTGATGGACGCCAGGGAAGCCTGGTGTGCTGCAGTCCGTGGGGTCGCAGAGTCAGACATGACTGAGGGACTGAAAGGAATTGAACTGATAATCGTCATAGTCACTCACAGCTATTGAAAATCAAATTTATATTCATTAAAATAAACAATTCAGCTCCTTAGTCACATTACTCACTTTTCAGATGTTTCATAATGTGTTCTAGAAACTCAAGATTAGAGGCACAGATAATGTTCTCATCATCGCAGAAAGTTTTATTTGATAAGGTTCTTTATAGCATCCCACAAGTGCTTTCAGTTAGTCCTTCTGTAACATGGAAGTCATCATCCACTGAGAGTTGTCTGCACTTGAGAAATGCTGCTTTCACCTTATTCAGAAAGAAAATATGTCTCATACACACTTAATACCTTCCAGTCCTGATCAGGTTCCTTACAGACATATAAACTGAAACCTTATAAACCATATAAACTGAACATTTTCAGTTTTCAGTACTTTATGAGACCGAATATAAAGTCTGTAAGAAAATACTTTAGATGTTGAGCATCTTATATTTCTAGAATTCAAGCTTCTTTAGTAATCAAATGCAAGGAAAGGAAGCATAAATAAACAATTCCTGGCAATTCTAGCATAAAAATATAATCAAAATTTATTAATAATTATCATTGTTTGGGGCTTCCTAGGTGGCTCAGTGGTAAAGAATATGCTTGTCAATGCAGGAGATGCAAGAGATCTTGGTTTGATCCCTGGGTCTGGAAGATTCCGTGGAGAAGGAAATGGAAACCAACTTCAGTATTCTTACCTGGATAACCCCATGGACAGAGGAGCCTGGCAGGCTACAGTCTATGGGGTCGCAAAAGAGCTGGACACGACTGAGCATGCAACACTCACTCTCGTCATTGTTTTAACACAATAAATTCTGCATGGTTGACAACAAATGCCTTCAAACATAGGCCTTTTTAAACGATTGATTATAAATGTAAAAATAATAGACTATTAAACTGAAATATGATTATGGTTGTTTGCTAAACAAATTTAAAACATCGATAAGCCAGCACATATTTCCCTATAAGTGGCTAGGATAATGACCAATATATAACGGACACTCAACAAATGTTTACTGAATTGAGTTAACCTGGTAATAAAGTAATATAAATGGTTGACTGATTACCACTTTGTCTGCATTTAGCATGCTTGGCAATCAAGACAGAGTTTAAACTCAAATTCATATTTCAATTGCATTTAGAGGTGTTCATTAACCTCAAATTGTAAAGGAGTTCTAGAAGTACATTAAAGCATGCACTGTAAGACAGTGACTTCAACAACCAGTTTCAAAAAGAATAATGTGACTTAAGTATCTCACTACAATAAATTGCTATACCCACCATGATTTCTATGCCTGATTAGCACAATACTTTCACTTGACTCAAAAATGAACTTTGAAAATATCTGAATATTTCATAAGCAGTTTTACCATTGGATTGATTTTAAATTTTCAAAAACCAAAATAAAATGCCACCATGCCTTTCAAGATACACTATTTGGAAACTATTCTGTGTTCTTGAAAAAATAAAATAATAATAAATTTTAAACTATTATGCTAGGTAAATTTTTATTTGATTGATTGGATTTTGACTCATTTATCTAGATTTTTTTCAGAAAGCAAATTACTAAAGAAAAATATATAATTTACAGCATTATCAAAATATTATACTTTATACAACTTACCTAATTAATTTGATATAGATAGCTATTTTGCTGTATAGTTTTTCTGTGTAAAAACTTGAAATTTAAAACTTTTAAATTTAAAAAGTTTAATATAACCATTTAAACCATAAGATGATAAGATCTTTCATTGTTTTTAAATGTGTAAATTTTTATCTAAAACCAAATATTCCACTGGACAATAAGTTCTTGATAAGAAGATGATGCTATAAGCTTCTGACTAGTAGAGTGTAAGATATTCAGTAAACACTTTCTGATTTAATGTGAGTTAAAATGTAGAAAACAATTTTCTGTAGACGTATTTTTTCAGGCAAGAAAATGCTATATAGATATTTGTATTAAGAGTAGCTGTGTTTATATACACATACATGTGTTGTAATTAAATATATTTATATTACCAGGAAAAATATCAATAACCTCAGATATGCACTCTTATGGCAGAAAGTGAAGAGGAAGTAACCTCTTGATGAAGGTGAAAGGGGAGAGTGAAAAAGCTGGCTTAAAACTCAACATTCAACAAACTAAGATCACAGCATCTGGTCCCATTACTTCATGGTAAATAGATGGGGAAACAATGGAAACAGTGACAGACTATTTTCTTGGGCTCCAAAATCAATGTGAATGGAGATTGCAGTCATGAAATTAAAAGATGCTTGCTCCATGAAAGAAAAGCAAGGAGAAACCTAGACAGTGTATTTAAAAGTAGAGATGCTACTTTACTGACAAGGATTTGTATAGTCAAAACTATGGTTTTTCCAGTAGTCATGAACAGATGTAAGATTTGGACCATAAATAAGGCTGAGCACCAAAGAATTGATGCTTTGAACTGTGGTGTTGGAGAAGACTCTTGAGAGCCCCTTGGACTGCAAAGAGATCAAACCAGTCAATCCTAAAGGAAATCAACTCTGACTATTCATTGGAAGTACTGATGCTGAAGTTGGAGCTCCAATACTCTGGCCACCTCATGCAAAGAGCTAACTCATTGAAAAAAGACTCTGATGTGGGGAAAGATTGAAGGCAGGAGGAGAAGGGGGACCCAGAGGATGAGATGGTTGGATGGCATCACCAACTCAATGAACATGAATTTGAGCAAGATCCAGGAGTTGGTGATGAACAGGGAAGCCTGGAGTGCTGCAGTCCATGGGGTTGCGAAGAGTGGGACACAACTAAGCAACTGAACAACAATTCATATATGTGGGCTTCCCTCATGGCTCATATGGTAAAAAATCTGCCTGCAATGCAGGACATACAGGTTCAGTCTCTGGGTAGGGAAGATCTCCTGGAAAGGGAATGGCTACCCACTCCAGTATTCTTGCCTGGAGAATTCCATGGACAGAAGAGCCTTGTGGGCTATATGGTGTATGGGGTTGCAAAAAGTCAGATATGACTGAGCAACTAACACTTTCAGTTTCATATATATGTATATGCATATTGATATAAAAACATTTTCAAAACATGTTTTCATTATCAGTGTATCATGACTTAAGAAGAAAAATGGTAGTTGAATTAATTCTAAGAACATTTATTCTCACTGATGTTAATTGTTCATCACTCTGACAATGAAAGAAATGTCAATTTCCAAGGTTACTTCTAGAAAACAATACAGTTTAGTAATTATTGTTTCAATACCTTAAAAGCTTTTATTTTCTTTAAAACATGAACTGCTTAAGAAGATAAAATTGTGGAAAACCGCACATGATTTCTGGAGAAGGGAATGACAATCCATTCAGTATTCTTGCCTGGAAAATTCCATGGACAGAGAAGCCTGGCAGGCTATAGTCCTTGGGGTTGCAAAAGAGTCGGACATGACTGAGCAACTAACATACAGAAACACTTGATTTCTTACTTGACTAACCATCTTATCAAAATGATTTTTTCATAATTATACGTGCTTTACTTACAAACAATTTATAGTTGAACCCAAGTTCTCTGGTAAAGCCACATTTTTTCAGTAAAATATGTGACAAGTTGAAATTGGAAGGAATCTTTGTTGTGAAAATATCGATATATTAAAATGGCATTACCACCTCTATTCTTTATAGGACTAAAGCTGTAAGTACAGATTCTACTGGCCTTGCACACCATTAGTTCAGTTCAGGTACTCAGTTGTGTCCAACTCTTTGCAACCCCATGGACTGCAGCACGCCAGGCCTCCCTGTGCTTCACTAACTCACAGAGTCTATTCAAACTCATGTCCATCAGGTCAGTGATGCCATCCAACCATCTCATCCTTTGTTGTCCCCATCTCCTCCTGCCTTCAATCTTTTCCAGCATCAGGGTCTTTTCCAGTGAGTCAGTTATTTCCCATCAGTAAGCCAAAATATTGGAGCTCCCATTTCAGTATCAGTCCTTCCAATGAATATTCAGGACTGATTTCCTTTAGAATTGACTGATTTGATCTCCTTGAAGTCCAAGGGACTCTCAAGAGTCTTATCCAACACCACAGTTCAAAAGCATCAATTTTTCAGTGCTCAGCTTCCTTTATTCTCCAACTCTCACATCTATACATGGGTACTGAAAAGACCATAGCTTTGACTAGATGAACCTTTGTTGGCAATGTAATGTCTCTGCTTTTTAATATGCTGTCTAGGTTTGTCATAGCTTTCCTTCCAAGGAACAAACATTTCTCAATTTCATTGCTGCAGTCACCATCTGCAGGGATTTTGGGGCCCAAGAAAATATAGTCTGTCACTGTTTCCATTGTTTTCTCATCTATTTGCCAAGAAGTGATTGGACCGGATGCCAGGATCTTAGTTTTCTAAATGCTGCATTTTAAGCCAGTTTTTTCACTCTCCTCTTTCACTTTCATCAGGAGGATCCTCAGTTCCTCTTCGCTTTCCACCATAAGGGTGGTGTCATCTGCATATCTGAGGTTATTGATATTTCTCCTGGCAATCTTGGTATGTATGTACACCATACAGTCTACAAAATGATGACTTTTTCCTGTGAGCAATAGGGAGCTTTTGAAGGTGAAGGTTTGATGTACTTACATTTGTAATTTAGTCTATTAATCTGTGATGCTGGTGAACCTGAGTGGAGGCAAGAGGAAATATAAGCTATCAGTCAAGATAGGTAAGAAAGTTAAGATGACATAAAAAAAGTGTTAAAAATCTGGAAAGGCATGGAGTTGGCAACACTTATGTTTCATTTGTATAATGCTGGCCCACAGATGTCATTATGAAGTTGTATGCTATGGGAAGACGTGAAAGTTTGAGAAAAGTATATTTCAATATTTACCTGGCAGTTAATGAATCCTATAATATCTTTTCAAAGAGACTTACATTCAACCCAATATAATTTTACTCTCTTAAATTTCCTGAACCTGAGTACCTATGAAAAGCATCAAGCTTCACCTATGGTAACATAGGCCCAAGATGGAGAAATGATGGTGTCATCCGAAAAGAAGAATTTTATCATTTTCTATACCCCCATGAAAAGAACTATTTTATACCATCTGCCTTTGGTCAGTTTCCTAGATTTACTAAGATATCGATCCCCACATGATTATGATCTGTTGTGTAATGAAGGAAGTAGAATTGGACAGTAGAAGGAGGCATTGAACAACAATTTACAGGCAACAAAGTCCTCAGTTCTGAAAGTTTCAGAGCCCTTCAAAGTCATCCACCTTTGAGGCAGTGAGGTCACCACATCTTTCACCTCTCTACGACTAATTATTGGATATGTGCCCCTTTCAGAGAAGGATGTATCTTTGGCAGGGCACTTTGGGCCAATTTCCAGGAATCAACCACCAACACCTCCCTGCCAGGCACAGACAGGAAATGAGTACATCAGTCCTGAGAGGAAATACTGGGCAGAATATAATAACATTCACTCCACAATCAAAGATAGAAAGTAATTTAAGATTTTTCAAACTACTTTCAAACATACACACACAGAAAACAAAATCATCAGTGACAAGAAACCAAACCAGAAAGACAGTTAACTTTATGAGATTTGCTTTCTCTTTTATTTATGTTTATATTACATTTTTGAAAGAGGAAAATAAAGATAAAGGTCATGATAGCTGCATTAGTATGGATTGATCTGGCTCAGTGAACTGAATCTTCTAAATGAGAATTTCTAGAGTAGTTAAAATAGAAAGAACTTTTTAACAGGGACTTTGATTGATGACCATAACCTATACAAGCTTTTGCCTTAGTGATATGGTGAAGATGAAATGCTACAGCTTGTTTGAAATGAGGAATGGTGTTTTTAAAGGATATTTTCTTCTGTCCACTGGACATTGTAGAGACTTATGAGTCACAGCAACTTCTAGCTTTTGTGCCTAGAATTGTTTTTTGTTTGCTACTGTAACAGTTAAAGTTTCCAGTTGAGACAAATCTCAAGAAAAACTTATTTTCTTCAACATGTTATCAAGCTCAAAATCAAACAAAACTATCCACCTGTTTTATGTTATTAGAAAGTTTAACTGACAATTTTTAAGCAGATCTTTTTTTTTTTTTTATCCAGTCTCTATTAAAAAATGTTAGATATCTGTGGGTCACTGTATCAGTGTTTTTAGCATTGTCATAACACTTCAATCTCTCATAGTAGAGAGAGAAAATAAATGTGGAAAAATTATAAAAGTAAAGCAATATATTCATGTTAGTACTTTGGAATTTCTCTAAAAATTTTAAAGGCATAAAGCAATTTAAACCATAAAAGACCAGCAAAATAACAGTTAAAAAATATGTGCATAAGGGAATGGATGATAGAAGCATCTTGAAGTGGAACAAATCCTCATATTCATAACTATGAACAATCCATGTGATGCTCCTTTGGAAAATAGTCAAGAAAAAAAAACCTAATCAAGAGAAAACTACAAAATAACAGCAATTCTGTCTTATACATGGGAAAGATCTGTCTCTAACAAAGTGACATAATTGAGCCATGGAGAATAGCTTTTGGCTAACACAAAACTACATTTTGTTGGAGCTGTAAGGAAACCTAGTTTTCAGACTCCTTCACTTGACAGATAAGAATGTTGAGGCCAACAAAGTGAAGTTTCTCAATTAAGGAGACTGGTACAGAGGTTTCTCTACGTTTGCTCTTGTCTCTGCCCTTCTCTATGTGTGTCAGAGGACAAGGATGCAATCTCAACATCTAGAACAAACCTTTCATTGATTCTTCCCCTGAGACTCATGATATATAGTAGATTTCCAAAATTTTGAATAGTAATTGCTCATTTATAGATCTACTTCCCCAACAGTGTCTCAGTTATTTTAGGAATAAAGCTATCTTTTATTGATTTTACTAACGTCCCTATTGTGTATGCTGAACTTTAATCTAGTTTAGTTTTTTTCATTGTCATGATTTTAAAAATGAGAAAAACACAACTGAGTTATAGAGGTTAATTATCTTGTTCAAGGCCACTTAACTTTTCTGAAATAGATATTATGATTCCAAGTTTATTTATTTATTTTTAAAATTTTCAATGTCTGGAGGAGATTGTGGTACCAAATAGGAACTTAATTTGTGTTTCTAGTTGCTACATCAGGTATGACTCTTTGTGACCCCATGGACTGTAGCCTGCCAGGCTCCTCTGTCCATGGGATTTCCCAGGAAAGAATACTGGAATGAGTTGTGATTTCCTTCTTCAGGGAGGAACTCAATAAACGTATGCCAAATGAATCAATAAATGAGTAGTGAGCTAGTGAAGGAGTTGGCCCTAACGCCTAAGGATCTCCTAGAGAATCAACAGCCCTTCTTGTCATTTTCAATTACGTGTTCTTCCTACTAATCATCATTGTTTTCCTCCATCCTACTACCCTATTCAAAATCTGTCTTCTTTTTAACATTCAGATCGAGTAACACCTCCAAGAAATTGTTAATTTAAATGAAGCAAAATGTCTTTACCCCTTTATTTAAATGAGATATAGAGCATAATCATGGATTGGGCTTTCCCCCTCCACTCTATGCATGGAGGAAAAGAAAGAAATATTGGTAATCTCCTGGTTTAATAAAAAAACATGACTTTATAGTTTCAGAAAATGAAAATGTCAATTTAGATATTACCAGGGCAACAGATTATTAGGTTACAACCAATCAGAATCACAGCTATTACTGGGGTTTAATCTTAATTTCAGAGGACACATCAAAAAATTTCCATAGCCTGAGATTCTTGCATGCTGTGTGCTAAGTTGCTTCAGCGGCGTCTGACTCTGCAACCTTTTTGACTGTAGTCCACCAACCTCCTCTGTCCATGGGATTCTTCAGGCAAGAATACTGTGGTAGATTGCCATGTCCTCCTCTAGGGGATCCTCCTGACACAGGGATTGAACCTGCATCTCTTGTCTCCTGCACTGGCAGGCGAGTTCTTTACTATTAGTGCCACCTGACGTCTTAAAATAACTCTGCAAAATCAGTGTATTAAATAGAACTATATGTGTTTTTCTACAGTTGTAAAGGAGGACGGAATATTTTCTCCTTATCTTAATCAGAGCTCTTTCACTATAGTTTGTAGTTTTCAAGACAAGAGCTAAAATTCCACTAATTAGAAAAACAGGGTTAAGAAGCTCAGAACTCATACCATGTAGAGAAAATGTTACAAAACAAGACTATTAAAAATAGAATATAGGCAAAGTCATGTTTTGCATCTAAAAGTCTTTCCTCCAATATTTTAGTTATACAACGTTTGCTCCATTTTCTGATTATCTTGACTATAGCTCCTTATGCCACTATTTAATAATTGATTTTATACTATCTACTAGTTCATTTCCCATGCCTCCTACTGTAGGAATTACATGAGTTTTCTCGACCAAGAACCAAGAGAACTATTACACAGTGGTTTCTCACAGCATACAAAATATTGCTCTGTACACATGATCTATTGTATTATCTCTTTACACAGGAAAAAAAGAGTCAAATATTTAAAATAGGGTAATTTGACTGATTATAGTGGTTCAGGAAAAAATAATTCTTATAAAATACATCTAACTCTTGTGCTCTCTTTTAAAGGAAACTTCCTATTATTTGATAGGTAAGATATGTCACAATTGTACCCAATAAAAATTACTGTTTATCCTATGATCTACTTCAGAGCTTTTGCAAAGTGCTTTAAAATGCAAAACTTTAAAAAAAAAAATAAATAAATAAAATGCAAAACTTTTCATCATGAAGGTTATCCCTTAAGAAACACTGTTTACCCATGATATATATTTAAAATTACCTATGTAATGGAAGAACAGAGACTGATTAATAAAAATATCAGCAATGAGATATTTCTGACTATTCTTTTTTTTTTTTTTTTTTAAACTGAGTTGCAATATATAGTCTTTCCAAAGAGACAGCAGAATGAAAAGAAAATCACCTCTGGATTGACACAAATCTGGCTTCAAATATTTTTTTTTTGAATCTGCTTACTTGGTAACCTTTGGTAAGCCATAAGTCTTTTCAACTGTTAGATAGAGGGAAACATTTCTTGCTTTTCTTAGTCAAAATCAAAACTGTTTTCCAATAAGAGTTTCTAATCAGCATGAATAATTTTAAGCTTGAATAATTTAAGCATGAATAAATTTAAGCTTATATTATTATAGAATAATTTCTAGCTTGGTGCAAAGAAAATTCAGATTTATCAATTCTTGAAATCTTATTATGGATAACTGTACAAATCTTTATGAATTTTATAATAGTCAGGAGTACATCAAATAGTTCTATTGTTTTGTGGAACACACATTGAGACAGAGAAAACTTTATATTATTAAATTTTTTATTGGACTAGAGTTGATATACAATGCTGTGTTATTAATACTTTCAGGTATACAGCAAAGTGAATCAGTTATACATACGTCCACTCTTTTAGAGTATTTTCCCCATATAGGCCATTACAAAGTATTGAGTAGAGTTCTCTGTGCTATACAGTAGGGTCTTGTGTGTGTGTGCTCAGTCACTCAGTCGTATTCTGTTCTTTGTGACCCCAAGGACTGCAGCCTACCAGGCTCCTCTTTCCATGGGAATTTTCTCAGCAAGAATACTGGCGTGGATTGCCATTTCCTACTCCAAGAGATCTTCCCAATCCTGGGATCGAACCTGCATCTCCTACATTTACAGGTAGATTCTTTGCCACTGAGGCACTGTGGAAGCCCACAGTATGTGCTTATTAGTTACCTGTTTTTATATATCATAGTATGGAGACAAAACTAGGTCAACTAAAAGGATATTACATTACACTAAAAATAGGCAACAATTTTTTTTATTGAAAAATAAAAGTTTAGCCCAAAGTGATATATATTACAAAGATCAGACTAATAAAAATCAGATTTAGTTTATTCTTTCTTTTTCTAATCATCTTCCTCACCCATATCCTCCTTCCCTCCTCCTCCAGCACCACTTCCTCCTCCTCCTCCTCCTTCTTCTTCTTTATCATCAAGCTGACAGAAGCTGGGTTGCAGGGCCTGACCTTGGATATGAAGGCCTATTTTTCTCTTAGCAATTAATCCCAGAATAAGAAAGAATTGCACACTTTGAAGGACTTACCATAGTTAAAATAAAATGGAGACCAGGCTGGAAAATGCCGCAGGCAGACAAAACCCTTTAAGCTATGCCAGGAAAAAAAAAAATCTAGCTTTTTTATAAACATTAACAAATCTTAGGTTATTTTTTGTGAATACCTCTGATAATCATAAAATAAATTTAAATAATCTTTCTACAATGTTTTAAGATAATCACTTTTTTGAATTCCCTGCCATTTGGAAACTCTCACTATATTAACTAATCATTGTAAAGGTTAAAAAAATATCTTTATTTTCACTTTATAAGTCATCATGTAACAGCCTGCTTCTTAACGTCATACCAGCTTGGGGTTTGCAGCATCCTTCTTTGCAGTTTGTTTGCTCAATTAAATATTCATATTGAGTAAAGTTCTCTGAATTTTCTTCTAACATCAAATACAAAATAAACTATGCCAGCAGAAAGGAGTGGCTGAGGTAAGCATGTTTAATTTTCTCTTCCCAATAAGAAAAGACCTTCCAACTTTCCTGCAAAAAGTTACCAAAGAGGTAAAAAGAGGAGAGGACCCACAACAATTGTGCACCATCTTCTTGAAAGCATATAGGGAGTGGGAAAACTCTAACTGTCCATGTCATTTTTATTTAAATGAATATTCTCTCATGTATGTGTAATGATGGACAAACCATAAGACAGAAAGACTTTTATGACACTATTGTGCTATTACTAATGCAAAATTATCTCTAACTAAATTTATAGAAATGGAAATAGTCTTTATAAACTGAGAATTGACATGACTTAATTCAGTTTTGTTTTAACATTCTCTTTATTTTGAAATTTGTTAATGTATTAAGAAATATGCTCAGGATGGCTTCAGTTTCCTTACAGTTATTTACTTCTATTTCAACTAAGTAAATTTCTGAAAGTTGAAGCTTTACTCAAGTACCATAATAAATCTGCCTGAATTTTAATTTTTGGTGTAAACATGCACATTATTTCATAAAAATGTATTTCCTTCAAAGTAATACAAGTCAAGAAACAAAGTTGGGGCATTTTGTGAACCAAAAACAATTGATCATTCAGAATATTTATGGAATTAAGTTATTTTTCTCTTTGCATTTTGGTTTACTAAATCTTATGAATTAAAATAAATAAATAAAATACAAATGAATAAAATATAAATATATTTATGACATGTTAGAATAAAATAAAATTCACTGGCACCCAAAATATTGCTGAATATAGGTAAAAAATCATTAAATAATTCCAGGTGAATTTAAAATACGTGTTTTGTCTTTTATCAGATCAGATCAGATCAGTCGTTCAGTCGTATCCGACTCTTTGCGACCCCATGAATCGGAGAACGCCAGGCTTCCCTGTCCATCACCAACTCCCGGAGTTCACCCAGACTCACATCCATCGAGTCAGTGATGCCATCCAGCCATCTCATTCTCTGTAGTCCCCTTCTCCTCCTGCCCCCAATCCCTCCCAGCATCAGAGTCTTTTCCAATGAATCAACTCTGCACATGAGGTGGCCAAAGTACTGGAGTTTCAGCTTTAGCATCATCCCTTCCAGAGAAATCCCAGGGCTAATCTCCTTAAGAATGGACTGGTTGGATCTCCTTGCAGTCCAAGGGACTCTCAAGAGTATTCTCCAACACCACAGTTCAAAAGCATCAATTCTTTGGCGCATTTAATGTCATTTTTCATTTTACTGGTAAAAGAGAAAGTTTAAGTAGCATAAAATGTGTTAATTCAGTACTACATAAAAGAATTTATTGGATTTTTAAAAAAACTTAATTGGAAAAGAAATGGAAACAAATTAAGTAATTAAGTAAATCTTTATAAAACTGAAGCCAGAGCTGAGAGTGGATTTGAATTTACCTTATATATTTTCTATACATGATTTCAGTAAAACATGCAGCATTCATTATCTTTAAAATAATATAATTGAAGACAAAAGTGCAAGAAAATGGGACTGACCATGGGACTGGCAGAATGAAAAAAAAAAGTCTTGAGAAACTCTTGTTGTTTAGTTGCTAACTCATGTCAGATTTTTTTGGAACGCCATGGAATGTAGCTTTCCATGCTCCTCTGTCCATGGGATTTTCCAAGCAAGAATACTGGAGTGGGTTGCCATTTCCTTCTCCAGGGGTTCTTCCCGACCTAGAGACTGAATCCAGGTCTCATGCGTTGGCATTCGGGAATCTTTACCTCTGAGCCATCAGGGAAGCTTTTGGGTGCCTATAAAGAGATGATCAGTAATTTTAAATTAAAATGTATTTCAAAAGTGTCTTATTCATTTTTTTCCCCAAAGTTCTTACACAAAATCTAGCAACTCACACTATTCTCTTTCTGGCACTGATCAATTATTCAAGCTTTATCCATGTCCAGAACATTTCTGTAAAAAAAAAAAAAAAAAAGGAAATCTTTTTCCCAGTTTAATGCACTCCATCCACATTCGTGGTCAATGCCAACTATAAAGTCTCAGTCAGATCACCTCTACTCCCAGGAATATATGAGGAGTTCGAGTTTTCTGTAATGAATAAACAGGAAATCAAGAATGTTGGCTTTCATTTTTACTCCCACTATGCCTGGATGATTATGAAGGTCAGAATACTACAACTGTTTTCATATGAAGTCAAAAAGTGCATGACACCAGAAGAATAAGTTTCTGGGCAAATGTCCTTTCTGGGCAGAGAACACAGTGGGTAGAAGTTTGACAGTCTGCATACACTCCTGTAGGACTTATGCACCAAACTGAATCATAAGGGGAACAGATTTTCAACAATCTAAACCCCTGGAGAGTAGACTCAAAACACATTTTTTAAATACATAACTCAAATGCTTATTCTTTTATGACTTCATAGTTTATCTGGGGGAAAAATCTTGGCCAAACTTCCCATTCTTTTTGCCAAATTAAAACTATATAATCTGTATAACTCCACCTACAATTGCATCTTTTTCTGCAAGTGATTTTTATCAATGTGAAATGATTAACTAGGTCTAATGACAATGATTCAGCTTTAATCAAAATGTTTTTATATTTGATCAAACTCTCATCTTGTCCTTAATTTACCTCAGGTTCACAACCTTTGGTCATTTAGCTGCTAAGTTGTATCTAACTCTCGTGACCCAATGGTCTGTAGCCCACTAGGCTCCTCTGTCCATAGGACTCCCCAGGCAAGATTACTGGAGTGGGTTGCCATTTCCTTCTCAGGGGATCTTCCTGACTCTAGGATCGAACCCACGTCTCCTGCATTGGCAGGCAGATTCTTTACCAACTGAGCCATCAGGCAAGCTCATTGCAACCTTAAGTATGCACAGTATTTTATATTTCTCTTAGCTTTTTAATTTTTCCTTCTACTTACATAAGACCCAAATAGCTTCTACATTTTATTTTTATGCTTCATTAATTTAATTCCCTGCTATTCACCTCAACTTTCCTTCCGGTCAATATACCCAACTATGGATGTGCCTTACTGCTTGTTCTCCTGATGATGATCCTGAGCCTGATACTGGCCCAGTGGTGCAGCCATGTGTTCTCTGGAGACCCCATGTACACAAGAGTGGCTACACTGCTGGTGCTCATCATTAGCATCACAGCCATCATTTGGAGGCAGCTCCAGAGCCCCACTTCTCATCATTTCAAGGTCCCTGCTTTCCTGTCCTCCTACTAGTGAACACCTTTGTGAAAGTTTATGATGCAAATGACCTAGGCCAAATTTGGTATCTGGAATGTGATTGGATTTATCATATACTTTGAATGACACAGCTTGGTGGAGAAAAATAACCAACAGTCACCAAACTCCACCTCCCAGACTTTGGACAAAAACCTCCCTTAACCATAGGAAACAGATGCTGCATGGGATTCCTCCATGCACTGGACATGTCTTTTGGGTCAAGTGGCACTTTAAGGCTCTATGGACTGTGAAGTTGGGATGCTTTTACAGCCCTGTATACTCATTGCTAGTGGACAAAATGACTTATATGCTGTATAATTTGTAAGTAAACTTGATTTCAAAGATTGATAGATATATACAGAAAAGTGCATACTTCATACCTGGGCATCAATATGCATTTTCACAGAGAGTACAAGGTAACCAGAAACCAGAGAAAAAAGAAAATACTAACCTGCATGAAAAAAAAAAAAAGAAAAATGAAACAGAGGCCTTTGGAGCGGTGTGACTTTAATAAGACCTGCTGCCTCTCTGAGCTTCACTTTCTTAACTTTCAAGATGTGAAAACAGACCTACATGTTTTTTGGTATCTCATCTAGATTCTTAAAGCTATGAAACCAAAGAATGTGTGGAAGTGAAAGAGGGATATGCAAGCATTGGCAGAGAAAATATAATATGGAAAATATATACTAGGCACCAACAATAAACAAAATGATAACACTTTCTCTGGCGTTTTAAAATGTTTGCTAAAAGCACAGGGGGCTTTTTTTTTTAAAGTTGGATGATATTTTTATTTACAAGTTGAGATAATGAAAGCACAAGACTGAAAGAGCAAAAGGGCAGCTACATGAAAGGACAGAAGATATGTTTAGTGAAATAAGTCAGGCTGAGAAAGATATACACTGTATGATATCACTTATATGTAGACTCTGAGAAATAATACAAATAAAGGTATATGCAAAGCAGAAACAGACACACAGATACAGAAAACAAATTTGCAGTTACCAAAGAGGAGAGGGAACAGGAGGGGAGAGGGGACAGTTAGGGGTATGGGATTAACAAACTACTACATAAAAAACAGTGACAGACTTTATTTGTGTTTTTGGGCTCCAAAATCACTGCAGATGGTGACTGCAGCCATGAAATTAAAAGATACTTGCTCCTTGGAAGGAAAATTATGACCAACCTAGACAGCATATTAAAAAAGCAGAGACATTATTTTGCCAACAAAGGTCTGTCTAGTCAAGTCTATGGTTTTTACAGTTGTCATGTATGGATGTGAGAGATGGACTATAAAGAAAGCTGGGTCCTGAAGAATTGATGCTTTTGAACTGTGATGTTGGAGAAGACTCTTTCTTGAGAGTCCCTTGGATTGCAAGGAATCCAACCAGTCCATCCGAAAGGAAATCAGTCCTGAATATTCATTGGAAGGACTGATGCCGAAGCTGAAACTCCACTACTTTGGCCACCTGAAGCGAAAAACTGACTAGAAAAGACCCTGATGCTGGGAAAGATTGAGGGTGAGAGGAGAAGGGGATATCAGAGGATGAGATGGTTGGATGGCATCACCAAATCAATGGACACAAGTTTGAGTAAACTCCGGAAGTTGGTGAAAGACAGGGAGGCCGGGAATGCTGCGGTCCATGAGGTCGCAAAGAGTCAGACACGACTGAATGACTGAACCGAACTGACATAAAAAATAAATAAGCAGCAAGGATATATATCGTATAGCATGGGGAATTATACTTATTTTCTTGTAATAACCTATAATGGACTATAATTTGTAAAAATACTGAATCACTGTTGTACACCAAAAATTAAGACAGTATTATCTCAACTCTACTTGAATTTTAAAAAGAACAAAAGAGAAATCTAGGTAGTCTCCTCTGATATATTAAGTTGGACAATAAAATACACACCATGTTACTATGATTATAAATAATTACCATCCTCCTCTCTCTTTATTAAAAAATAAAAAAGAAAACCAAATTGTAGTAACACTTGTAACTGAAATAGGGCTTGACACCTTTAAAAAATAAGCCTTTCCACCAAATGTCAAGGATGTTGTGATGAAATGATTCTTACATGAAATGAAATACCAAAAGCTTTGTATTTCTCAAGAGACTGGAACATTTCTAGGAGAGGCTGACTTACACACACACACAAAAACATGAAATCATTAATCAGGAGTGTTTGAACCTCCAAATAATAGGTGTTAGTTTCTAAAATACTTCAGCTTCACATTTCCATGTTCAAGTAATTCTATATGTTATATAGTCCTTAGAGAAATAAAGAAATAACTTATGGGAAACAAAGTCAGGCTGGAGAGGGAAAATGTCTGAACTATTCTTCTACAATGCTACTTATTCCATACTAGGTGAAACGCCCATTTGGATACTTAAGCGAATTAATATTCACTCCCATTAATCTTTTTGAAAATTGTTTTCCTTCCTGAAATAAAAGTTTTTTCATTAACTTCCTCTTAGTGTTTTCTTCATGACTTTGGGAAAATCATTGAATAGCTACCTGACTGTATCATCATTTATAACATTAATCTTCATTCATTTGTTTCCTTAAAAAATATCTACTGCTTGCCTTTTACATACAAAGCAAATGGCTTACTGGTATGTCAGATAGGGTGACAAATTTAGACATAAGCCACACTGAAATTATTATCTTTAGAGAGAGAGGAAAATGACATGTATATAAATAATGTGTTCTCAGTGTTATATAAAGAACTATTATACAGGGTTGAAAGTGAAAAATGTCATAAAGAAGTTCAGATAAAGTGCAATGTAAGTTCAGAGCAAACCAGTCTTATTTAACCTAGAGATAAATGGAAGGATTTTGGATAACTTGAAATTTCATCTGGGCAGAAGAGCACAGGTTGAATTTGAAAATACAGAAATAAGAAAGAAGCATATACCAGGCAGAGGTAGACATCCATCAAGGTGTTCAGTTTTCCTGGAACTTAAGATGAAAACATAACAACCCAAAAAATACAGCAATAATGAAATTTGGATCAGAACTGCAAGAAGTGTTGATTTGCAGTGTTATCCGTTCAGATTTAATAAGATCCTGAAATTTTTTGAGGCAGAGACAGAATAAATTACTCTTTTAGAGAGATTAAATCTGTTATTATATATATAATATTTACATATTTGTACAAATATTTTTATATGTGACAGATTATATCTGTATATTTTGTTGTTTAGTCGCTAAGTCATGTTGGACTCTTTTGTCAGCCCATGGACAAAAGCCCTCCAGGCTCCTCTGTTCATGGGATTCCTCAGGCAAGAAAGAATGGGTTGCCATTTCCTTCTCCAGGGAATCTTCCTGATTCAGGGATTTAACCTTTATCTCTTGCATTGCAGGCAGAATCTTTACCACTTAGCTACCTGGGAAGCCCATATATGTATGCATATATACATATGTGTACACACACACACATACACTTATATATGTGAAGAAGGCTGAGAGCCGAAGAATTGATGCTTTTGAACTGTGGTGTTGGAGAAGACTCTTGATAGTCCCTTGGACTGCAAGGAGATCCAACCAGTCCATTCTTAAGGAGATCAGCCCTGGGACTTCTCTGGAAGGAATGATGCTAAAGCTGAAACTCCAGTACTTTGGCCACCTCATGCGAAGAGTTGACTCATTGGAAAAGCATCATTGACTCTGATGCTGAGAGGGATTGGGGGAAGGAGGAGAAGGGGACGACAGAGGATGAGATGGCTGGATGGCATCACTGACTCAATGGACATGAGTCTGAGTGAACTCCGGGAGTTGGTGATGGACAGGGAGGCCTGGCGTGCTGTGATTCATGGGATCGCAAAGAGTCGGACACGACTGAGCGACTGAACTGAACATATATATATAAAACAGATTTAATCTTTCTAAAAATGCATCTGTATGTATACATATATATACACACACACACACACACACACACATATATATTCCTGTGTGTGTGCATGCATACATACATATATATATATATGTATATATATATATATACACACATATATGAATTCACTTCAGTTCAGTTCAGTCACTCAGTCATGTCCAACTCTTTGCGACCCCATGGACTGCAGCACACCAGAGCTCCCTTTCCATTACCAACTCCCGAACTTTATTCAAACTCATGTCCATTGTGTCAGTGACGCTACACAACCTCTCATCCTCTGTTGTCCCCTTCTTCCTCCGTGATCAATCTTTCCCAGCATCAGGGTCTTTTCCAGTGAGACAGTTCTTCGCATCAGGTGACCAAAGTATTGGAGTTTCAACTTCAGCATCAGTCCTTCCAATGAATATTTAGGACTGATTTCCTTTCAGATAGACCGGTTGGATCTCCTTGCAGTCCAAGGGGTTTTCAAGGGTCTTTTCCAACACCACAGTTCAAAAGTATCAATTCTGTGGCTCTCAGCTTTCTTTATAGCCCAGCTCCCGCATCCATGCATGACTACTGGAAAAAACCATAGCCTTGACTAGACAGACCTTTGTTGGCAAAGTAATGTCTCTGCTTTTCAATATGCTTTCTAGGCTGGTCATAACTTTCTTTCCAAGGAGCAAGCATCTTTTAATTTCATGGCTGCAGTCACCACCTGCAGTGATTCTGGAGCCCCCCAAAATAAAGTCTGTCACTATTTTCACTATTTCCCCATTTATTTGCCATGAAGTGGTAGGACCAGATGCCATGATCTTAGTTTTCTGAATGTTGAGCTTCTAGCCAACTTCTTCACTCTAATCTTTCACTTTCATCAAGAGGCTCTTTAGTTCTTCTTCACTTCTGCCATACAAGTAGTGTCAACTGCATATCTGAGGTTATTGATATTTTTCCCAGCAATCTTGATTCCAGCTGTACTTCTTCCAACCCAGTATTTCTCATGATGTACTCTGCATATAAGTTAAATAAGCAGGGTGACAATATACAACCCTGACATACTCCTTTTCCTATTGGGAACAAGTCTGTTGTTCCATGTCCAGTTCTAACTGTTGCTTCACGACCTGCATACAGGTTTCTCAAGAGGCAGGTCAGGTGGTCTGGTATTCCCATCCCTTTAAGAATTTTTCCCCAGTTTTCGGTGATCCACACAGTCAAAGGCTTTGAAATAGCCAATAAAGCAGAAATAGATGTTTTTCTGGAACTCTCTTGCTTTTTCCATAATCCAACAGATATTGATAATTTGATCTCTGGTTTTTCTGCCTTTTCTAAAACCCACTTGAACATTTGGAAGTTCACAGTTCACATATTTTTGAAGCCTGGCTTGGAGAATTTTGAGCATTACTTTACTAGCGTGTGAGATGAGTGCAATTGTGCAGTAGTTTGAGCATTCTTTGGCATTGCCTTTCTTTGGGATTGGAATGAAAACTGACCTTTTCCAGTCCTGTGGCCACTGCTGAGCTTTCCAAATTTGTTGGCATATATTCACTAACTGCATGTATAAAGGAATTCCCAGAACATTCAACGCAAAGACTTGGAGAGAATGGTCTCACTTTTTTCATCGGCAACCTTACGTGCACTGTTCACCTTAGCAGTAATATAAGATAATAAACATAATGAGTTCTATCATAGCTTATTTACCTTAACATCAAAGCAATGCTTGCCATAATAAACTAGTTTACTGAGAAGCACAAGAACAGAAAATAGGTGACGATAGATTTTTCTCAAGTAAATTAGTTACTAAATATATTAATATTAGAAGAAAATTTAATTTTTAAGATTTGAAGCATTGTATCACATGAGAATAAATACTAGATTAGAGGAAAACCAAATGGCATAGTCCATCTGGGAGTGAGCATTGTTATGTGATTCTCAAGAAGAAAATATATATAAGTATAGCAAGACCAATTTATCCAGACTCACATCAGCCGGTTCTTCATTGTCAGCTGTGCTCCCATTCAGTGTAATGAGTTCACATCTTCTTGTTCATTTCCTCTACGCTTAAATTCCTTCATGCAAGCATTACAAATCTGAAAGGTGGCTTGTCAAAATGTTTTTTTGTGTGTGTGACTTTTCTATAAATTTTCTTTTCTCCAGAAAAACTCACAGCGGCATTTCAGCACAGGTGTTGATGCTACCTAATTCCATACCCAGCCCATTACCTATGGCCCATCTTTGCTGCTTCAAATGGCATCTCCCCATGAGGAAATAGCATCTTTCATCTCTCTGTAATCATTTCCACTCATCTTTGCCTTATTTTGTTTGGTGGTCTGGGACCATGCATTAAAAATATTTGTGTTTTATCTTAACTGTTTTACACATGGTACACATTGAAAAAATTAGAAAATAAGTGAATAAATAAATAAATGGCCCATTTGAGAATGAATACAACCTGAGGAAAAAATGCTATTTTCCAGTCCTTTCCCAGACGTATTTTGAAATCACACCATCTTTTTATTTTACATTGGAACAAAAGCATTTCCAGTCCTTCACGTGGTAGAAATCTAAACACTGCCAAAGATACATCTTTCATTTTACACTTCAGAAATGATGCAAAAGATCATTTTATCCCCCCAGGGCTTGAAATAATGGGTAGTCTTTGCATGTGCTCCAGTTGGAAAAGACTACAGATTACCTACTGTTCCTTTTACCCATACTTATTCGGACACCAAATCATCACCACTAAAAGCTTCATTTTTTTAACAAGAAGAAAAAACAAAAGTGAGAGCAAAACACTTATAAATGTGTTAACTGCTAAGTAAATGTTAATTATCCATTCAAAGTGGCAGTCAGTCTTTTTTGCGTATACCAAGTGCTTGGAGTATGTTGTGTGAGGTTATTCACCTCCAAAGCCAGGCAGATTTTGTAAACTTCTCTTTCAAAGCATATCACGTGCAAGATTTTACACCAGCTCTTCAGAAAAGGCATAATATCAATCCAGCAGGTAAATAAATAAATAATGCTTGCAGACAGGGCTCCAGGTCATTTCCTTTTTTCTCCTTTTGTTTTTGTTTGAGGTTTAGATATTAGTTGATTTTCCCCTTTTGTATACTTTATTAGTGCTGATTAATTAGATGTGATTTTCTTTTTCAAATGCAAAAGGTACAATTTTCTGAGTAATGCAATTATCAGTTTACTTATGAAAATTATAATAGTTGAGTCACTAATATAAGTATTGAATGGACTGTATTTAACAGTTTTTGGTGAAATGGGAAGTCAAGGGATTATGTAAGTACTATGTTTACAGACTCAGAAACCATTTACTTGCTTCAGTGACTTTGGGCTGGTTCCTTCCATTATCTAAGCTTTCATGTCTTGTCTATAAAATTGTGATGACAAACCCTAATGCACAGGGATGTCATGAGTAAATAACTAAGTTTCCTGTTACATAGTAGTACTCTTCAACTGTTTTATTTTAGCCTAATCTAAATCAAACAGTTTAATGCAAATTAATCAGGGACAATGTTACAGGGATCCAAATATGCTTCCAATTCAGTTGATTTTTGTTAGGCAAGTCTCCTTATGAAGCCAACAGTGAATTCTATAATTCTGTATGGGCTCAATATAATTAGTATCTCCTAAAACTAACTTTCACTGAGTATTATAAATGAACATAATTAGTATTAAGAGAAAACTGTTGATAGTCTGTGTTCACTCATTAAATGAAGGTACATATTTAGGTCTTTTCTCCCCCTTAACTGTCAAGCATTCTCTAAGTTAATGACTCACTTCCCTTGCTGCTATATCCAGAACACATGCTCTATAATAGCTACCAACAAATACGTATTTAATTTCCACAAAGTGTAAAGATGTTACACACAAGACACATCCCACACCCCCAAAGGGCTCTGTTGATGGTGATGCTTACTTGACAATATGACTGAGAGTTTTAGGCAAGAAAGTTGCTCAAATTTAATTGTATGTTCTTTTCTACATTTTGATTTTTAAAGCATATTCATGTGTAATATTTAAAATAACTAAAGAAAAAATATTATGACAGAGATGTTAAACTGGAGTGAGAAAGATATTATGCACATAGAAAGCACTCTATCTTTGGCCTGCTGCTCTGCTATAGTCATTTTGAATGTTTTAATACTTGTTGGATAAGGGGTTCTGAATTTCTATTTTTCACTGAGCCTGCCTATTATATAGATGGACCTTCATATATATAAAGGTGGCATTATAAGGTAAAATGTGGTAAAAAAAAAAAAATGAGCAGTACTCACAAGAATTGATAGGATGAAAAGAAAACTGAATATTGTGTCTACTAGACTAAAGTAGATGAAACAAGCTAACAGGAACAGTTTTTGCAAAGCATGTTCTTATTGCTGCAAATGGTCCAGTCTCTAATGTGTCTTTACTCATTTTCAAATAGGCCAAGCCCTCTATTCCAACCTAAAGATGATTAGAATTCTATAGTTATGAGGTTTTTCAACTTTGGAGCACTAACATTTTGAAGTAGCATCTGTTCACTCAGATAGAATAGGTTCTAAAGTGCAAACTAATACCTTTAGTAATCAAGAGTGTGGATGTTTGATTAACTTTGTGAAAGTTAATTCCCCTCTCCTTTAAATTTAAATGTTCTACCCTTCGAATATGTGGCAGACATTGCCCTTTGGAAAGACCCCTTTGGGAACTGATCACATTTATAATTCATGCAAAAGGAACAACTTGTTGTCAACTGACTGACAAGATACTGTCAGATGGGTCACTTTGTGACACCTTTGAACTTAATTGGTACAAATTGTCAAAATCTTAGAGATGCTTCTGAATGCACAAGGTTATCGACCCAAGCCATCAAACTAAGTTACATCAAGAAGAGATGCACCATAAAGTCTAACCTCTTGAAAATCATTATAGACTCATGAATGGACTCTTGTAAAACTGGAGAAATTGTTCAGCCCCAATGCCCCCTTTGTTCATATCTCTTTTCTAAATTATACACATACACATACTGATTTGAGCATGTGGACATGATGCGTTGTGCCTAGCTTTTCTTAAGAGAGAGACTGAAATTTGGGCCAACTGACTTAGGAAGCCAAGCTATGGCAGCTGACTGCTTCAGCAAACAGATATGTAGAGATGCCACAGTGGCAAATGGTGCTGAAAGGCATGAGAAAAGTGGGACAGGAAAAGTGCTGGGCAACACACAGGATGATTGATGGCATGCCTCTTTTGCTGGGTGCCATCTGTTGAAGAGTACAAGGAAATAAATGGATAGAGTGTAATCTTTAAATAGCTTGTTACTTTTATGAAATCAATCAGTGTAATAGAACTTAAAATGTACATGTCTACTTGCCCTCCCAGATTCCAGCCCTTTTCTTCTCCTGTCAAAAATATTTTTCATAAGTGAAAAGAGGTCAGTTGCCATATGTGCTTTAATATGATAATTTTTAAAGCTTATATTTTCTTTTCCTTACCAAGTCAAGAAGAAAAAAATTCAATTGCATAGATTTTATTTCAAAAGTCACTTGAGAAAGATTTACAGAATAAGTTATTTCCCATTTTGCAGTTGATTATTTCATTCACTCACACTCCCTGGTATTCAAAGCTGTAACTGTAATTTATAGAAGAAAATAAATAGTCAAAATAGACTAATATCACTGTGCATTTTAGACACTAGGATTGTAAAAAACCTTTGATGTACCTGTCATTGATGGGCCCTTAATTTGAGTAAGATTTCTTAATAACTTATATGTTTATTAAAACCTGCTTTAATTTCCAACACTTGCAACCCATCTGTTGTCTCTGCCTAACTCTCCTAGATAAAATTAAAGGATTTTATATGTACATCAACATCTATTGTTTAAAAGTCCTAAAGTCATTTGAATTAACTTGAGAGTATTTTTCAGTGAAATGTCACCAATGTTTTCTATACTGAGTACAGTGGATAAGTCTCATATATTGATGATGAGGTCCAGCTTATATTTTACATAAAAATATGCATCATTATTGATGAAGGGAAACTTGTGTCACATTTTCATAAAGAATTTGCATAAATCTCCAGAGCAATAGGACTTTAAAATAGCCTATGAATTTTTTTCTCTTGCAAGTCAAGCTCCTACAATGAATTTAAAATAAGATAGGTTAGGTCTGTGCTATAAAATGAAAACTCACATATTTTCAACTGTATGTGTTAGAAAACAGATGGGAAGATAACATTCTATTCTTTCATTCATTCATTCATTTCTTGAGGCTGTTTACACTTATTTCAAATGTTATTACATATCAACATCAGCGTAAAGCCAGGATTTAAGCAGTTAATGTGTAAAGATGAGCTCAGTCCTATCAAAAGAAAATAATTTATTAAATTCAATAAACAATTCACAGTGATTATAGGTCTTTGTTGTAAAGCAAAATTTCATTAACCAAATATTTCTTTTGAGAGAAAAAATGCTGTAGCATCTTTAATGAAGTTTTAAAGGTACTGCTTTGGGCCTTGAAATAATCAGACAGTAACTTCTGTGAATCTGATTTTAAAACCAAATCTAGGACCTCTTTGCTTCCTATCCCCAGTGTCTCACCAAAGAAGTGGAGTTTCTTTTAGCTCAGTCCTAATGCTCTTGTAGCACAGACAGGGAAAAAAAAAAATTAAACCATCTGAAATAAGAACTTAGTTATTTCTTCTTCTCTGTCTGACTTACTTATCTTAGTATATCTAGGTCCATCCATGTTCTGCAAATGACATTATTTCACTCTTTTTAATGACTAAGTAATATCCTATTACATATATGTATCACATCTTCTTCATCCATTCATCTTTTGATGCACAAGGTTATCGATCCAAGCCATTAAACTAAGTTACATCAAGAAAAGATGCATCATAAAATCTAACTTCTTGAAAATCATTATAGAGTCTATAGACATATATACATTTAGGTTGCTTCTGTGTCTTGACTGTTGCAAACAGTGCTGCAATGACCATTGGGATGCATATATCTTCAGATCACATTTTTCTCCAAATATATGCCCAGGAGTGGAATTGTAGTGTCATATGGTAACTCACTGTTTTTAGTTTTTTAAGGAACCTCCATAGTGTTCTCCATAGTGGCCTTACCAATTTACATACCCATTGACAGTGTGGGATGGTTCCACTTTCTCTGCATCCTCTCCAGCATTTGTTGTTTGTGGATTTTTTGATGATAGCCATTTGAGGTGACACCTCATTGTGGTTTTGATTTGCATTTCTCATATAATCAGTGATGTAAAACATCTTTTCACGTGCCTATTGGCCAACTGTTTGTATTCTTTGGAGAAATGTCTATTTAGGTCTATTGCCCATTTTTTTTTTAATTTTTTAACATAAATTTATTTATTTAATTGGAGGTTAATTACTTTAAAATATTGTATTGGTTTTGCCATACATCAACATGAATCTGCCACAGGTATACACATGTTCCCCATCCTGAACCCCCCTTCCACCTCTCTCCCTGTACCATCCCTCTGGGTCATCCCAGTGCACCAGCCCCAAGCATCCAGTATCATGCATCGAGCGTGGACTGGTGATTCGTTTCATATATGATACATGTTTCAATGCCATTCTCCCAAATTATCCCACCCTCTCCCTCTCCCACAGAGTCCAAAAGACTGTTCTATACATCTGTGTCTCTTTTTCTGTCTCGCATACAGGGTTATCGTTACCATCTTTCTAAATTCCATATATATGCGTTCAGTTCAGTTCAGCTCAGTTCAGTCGCTCAGCCGTGTCCGACTCTTTGCGACCCCATGAATCACAGCACACCAGGTCTCCCTGTCCATCACCAAATATACTATATTGGTGTTTTTCTTTCTGGCTTACTTCACTCTGTATAATAGGCTCCAGTTTCATCCACCTCATTAGAACTGATTCAAATGTATTCTTTTTAACGGCTGAGTAATACTCCATTGTGTAAATGTACCACAGCTTTCTTATCCATTCATCTGTTTGAGTGGGTTGTTTGTTTTGATGCTGTTTAGCATCATGAGCTGTTTGTAAAATTTGGAGGCTAATCCCTTATTGGTCACATCATTTGCAGATATTTTCTCCCAGTCTGTGGGTTATCTTTTTATTTCATTTATTGTTTCCTTTGTTGTGCAAAACCTTTTGAGTTTAAGTAGGTCCCATTTGTTTATTTTGCTTTTATTTCCAGTATTCTGGAAGATAGATCAAAAAATATATTGCTGTGATTTATGTCAGTGCTCTGCCTATCGGAGAAGGCAATGGCAACCCACTCCAGTACTCTTGCCTGGAAAATCCCATGGATGGAGGAGCCTGGTAGGCTGCAGTCCATGAGGTTGCTAAGAGTCGGACACGACTGAGCAACTTCACTTTCACTTTTCACTTTCATGCATTGGAGAAAGAAATGGCAACCCACTCCCGTGTTCTTGCCTGCAGAATCCCAGGGACGGGGGAGCCTGGTGGGCTGCCGTCTATGAGGCTGCACAGAGTTGGACACGACTGAAGCGACTTAGCAGCAACAAGAGCAGCGGCTCTGCCTATATTTTCTGGAGTTTTATAATGTTGCTGCTAAGTTACTTCGGTCATGTCTGACTCTGTGCGACCCCGTAGACAGCAGCCCACCAGGGTCCCCCATCCCTGGGATTCTCCAGGCAAGAACACTGGAGTCTCACATTTAGGTCTTTAATCCATTTTGAGCTTATTTTTAGAGAATCTAAAAAGAAATGATACAAGTGAACTTACTTACAAAAAAGAAACAGACACACATTTTGAGAATGAATGTATGGTTTCTTGAGGGATAGGATAGTTAGTGAGTTTGGGAAGGACATGTACACACTGCTATATTTAAAATGAATAACCAACAATGACCTACTGTATAACACATGGAACTCTACTCAATGTTGTGTGGCAGCCTTGATGGGAAGGGAGTTTGAATGAGAATGGATACATGTACAGATACATGTACAGGCTGCGTCTGTAGACAGTTCACCTGAGAGTATCACAACATTGTTTATTAACCAGCCATAGTTCAATACAAAATACAAAGTTAAAAAGAAATAAGAACTTAGCAAAAATTATAAACCTAATTGGATATCACCAATCTGAACAGTCAAAAAATATTTCTTCCTAAAAACTCAGTAATTAAAGTCAGAAAGATTTTTTAAAAGAAATTTAGCATGCGAACAGAAATCAAGTTTAAAGCTAGTTCCTTCTCCTTCTAATATCAGCTAGAGACTTCCAGAACATGATCCTGCTTTGATTTACTCCAGCACGTTGGGCTGTGCTGAAATCAAGGCAGTTAATAATACATTAATCCATGCCTCTCCATCAATTCATTAAATATTTAATATTTATTGAGATCTTACTAGATTCTCTGCTAGGCAATGTGTTAGTATTTGGGCTTACAGACATAAAAGATACAGTCCATACATACCATTGGAAAGAATTTAAAAAGTAAAGAAAGAAATTAAAACATAAAATGTCATTACAAACACCTGAAAAGCATTTTCCTAATCTCTACCGTACTGGCTTGTTACTATTATTGTAAATAGACATGTAAGTAAATAATTGTTATTCAAGTGAGAATTGGGATGACAGCCTCGTATAGAAAACAAACAAATGTGAGATCAGTTCCAGTGATGTGCATGTTTTGTGGTTTCACAGCAGGAGTGTTGCTTGAAAGATTTCATTCATGTGTTCCAAATTGCTGAACTGTGTCTGCTTTTTGCTCTAGCCAAAGGAACATGCTGCTTTGGGGCAGGGGTACTAATAATAGTGGTTGAACTGGAGAAAGCAGTTGAAAAAAGGAGGAAGTAAGAACAGAGCATAAGACAAAGAAAGTAGTACAGCTTTCTTACCAAAGTTCAAGGGTGTGGTGGAGGAAAAACTATAAAATATATATGGGATTATCCAGTCTCCCCAAGTGGTACTAAAGAACCTGCCTGCAATGCAAGAGCTGCAGAAAATGGAGGTTTGATCCCTGGATCAGGAAGATCCCTGGAGAAGGGCATGGCAACCCACTCCAGTATTTTTGCCTGGAGAATCCCATGGATAGACGAATCTGGTGGGTTACAGTCCACAGTGTCTTAAAGAGTTAGACATGACTGAAGAGACTTGGCCAACACAGGAATATTCACACTGTTACAAACTAATAATGAACACACCTATTAAGTGCAGACAACCACCCAGAACAGCAAAGTTGGAAGAACAGGCGGGTTTTTCATCTTGCTATTATCTTGTCCTCTTCTTCAGTGCTTGTGGTGTGCATATATATTCTTAAGCACATATGCTATTAATCAAACTTTCCTCCACAACCTAATTTTAAGAATGCATATAGGTAGGAAGCATTAGTCTGTCCAGTATCATATCATTTGTAAGTGTCTTGAGCAGTGCCACACCATGATTGTGATCTTGTGCTATCAACTCAGGCTGACATTATAGAACAAGGAGGTCAAGAGTGTAAAACAGTTATAAGAACAGACAAGAGTCAAAAGAGAACCACTGATGAAAAGAGAGATAAGAAGAACTTCTGTAACAAGATGAGGTGAAATTATGGTAATAAATAAGAAAAAAAACCCATAAATACAGTTCAGTTCAGTTGTTCAGTCATGTCTGACTCTTTGCTGCTGCTGCTGCTAAGTCACTTCAGTCGTGTCCGACTCTTTGCAACCCCATAAACTGCAGCACACTAGGCCTCCCTGTCCATCACCAACTCACGGAGTTCACTCAAGCTCACATCAATCAAGTTGGTGATGCCATCGAGCCATCTCATCCTCCGTCGTCCCCTTCTCCTCCTGCCCCCAATCCCTCCCAGCATCAGAGTCTTTTCCAATGAGTCAACTCTTCACATGAGGTGGCCAAAATACTGGAGTTTCAGCTTTAGCATCATTCCTTCCAAAGAACACCCAGGGCTGATCTCCTTTAGAATGGACTGGTTGGACCTCCTTGCAGTCCAAGGGACTCTCAAGTCTTCTCCAACACCACAGTTCAAAAGCATCAATTCTTCGGTGCTCAGCTTTCTTCACAATTCTTTCTCATCCATACATGACCACTGGAAAAACCATAGCCTTGACTAGACGAACCTTTGTTGGGAAAGTAATGTCTCTGCATTTAAATATGCTGTCTAGGTTGGTCATAACTTTCCTTCCAAGGAGTAAGCGTCTTTTAATTTCATGGCTGCAGTCACCATCTGCAGTGATTTTGGGGCCCAAAAAAATAAAGTCTGACATTGTTTCCACTGTTTCCCCATCTATTTTCCATGAAGTGATGGGACCAGATGCCATGATCTTCGTTTTCTGAATGTTGAGCTTTAAGCCAACTTTTTCACACTCCACTTTCACTTTCATCAAGAGGCTTTTTAGTTCCTCTTCACTTTCTGCCATAAGGGTGGTGTCATCTGCATATCTGAGGTGATTGATATTTCTCCCGGCAATCTTGATTCCAGCTTGTGTTTCTTCCAGCCCAGCGTTTCTCATGATGTACTCTGCATATAAGTTAAATAAGCAGAGTGACAGTATACAGCCTTGACGTACTCCTTTTCCTATTTGGAAGCAGTCTGTTGTTCCATGTCCAGTTCTAACTGTTGCTTCCTGACCTGCATATAGGCTTCTCAAGAGGCAGGTCAGGTGGTCTGGCATTCCCATCTCTTTCAGGATTTTCCACAGTTTATTGTGATCCACACAGTCAAAGGCTTTGGCATAGTCAATAAAGCAGAAATAGATGTGTAGATCCCTCCAAACACCTAGTAGAATATCTTATCCCTGGTAGATACTCCATAAATATTGATACTTGCTATCATGTGGGTCTCAGTGTTGGTCATAGTTCTTCTACTCGACCTCAATATGCCAACCACATTCTCCACCAAGTTCCCATTGAACATGAGGCCCAGGAACCTTACACCATGCATAGAGGAAGGGATGTTAATTAGCAAGTGGACATATTGCATTGTTTTTTTAAGGCAATGGCACCCCACTCCAGTACTCTTGTCTGGAAAATCCCATGGACGGAGGAGCCTGGTAGGCTGCAGTCCATGGGGTCGTGAAGAGTCGGAGACGACTGAGCGACTTCACTTTCACTTTTCTTTTCATGCACTGGAGAAGGAAATGGCAACCCACTCCAGTATTCTTGCCTGGAGAATCCCAGGGATGACAGAGCCTGGTGGGCTGCCATCTATGGGGTCGCACAGACTCGGACATGACCGAAGCGACTTGGCATAGCATAAGCATAGCATACTTTGATTAAAATGCTGCATTATATTTTGAAAATATATGAGTACAAGTAAATTATTTGCAAGTATATTGGCAAAATATTTTGAGAGCAAAGTTGTGATTTTAAGGAAATTGACATTTTTATTCACAAGTAAAATTATTTATGTATCAATAAAAATAACATTTAAAATTTTGTGTTAGAAATGAACTTAGATGACAGTGTGCATATACTACATGAAGAAACAAAGCATATTTTAAAATATTTGACAGGATCCAAAGACAAAGTAAGTTCTTTCCAAAAAGTAAAGGGGAGATATTTCAACAATGCAACCATAAAAGAAAAGACAACCATAAAAGTGTTTGATATGTATAACTACAAGGTTTTATAAGTCAGAGACATCACTTTGCAAACAAAGGTCCATCTAGTCAAAGCTATTATATTTCCAGTAGTCAAGTACAGATGTGAGAGCTCGACCATAAAGAAGGTTGAGCACTGAACATTGGTGCTAGAGCAGTCTCTAGAAAAATCCCTTGGACAATCAAGTGACAATCTAGGAGATCAAACCAGTCAATCCTAAAGGAAATCAACCCTGAATATTCACTGGAAGGACTGATGCTGAAGCCGAAGCTCCAATAGTTTGGCCACCTGATGCAAAGAGGCAAGTCATTGGAAAATACCCTGATGCCCTGATGCTGGGAAAGATTTAGGGCAGGGGGAGAAGGGAGTGACAGAGGATGAGATGGTTGGATGGCAGCACTGACTCAATGGACTTGAGTTTGAGCAAACTCTGGGAGATAGTGAAGGATAGAGAAGCCTTGGATGCCACAGTCCTTGGGGTCACAGAGAGTGGGACACAACTTAGCAACTGAACGACAAAAACAAGTTTTTGTGAATAGATGATATCTGTGAACACAGAAAACATTTATTTAAAGGAGTCCAATAACTCAATTTTAAGGCCCATCATTAAGCAAAACGGAGACTAAAGAAGTGCTCTCAAAATGCAAATAGACTTGACTAGTTTAAGATCCCTCTCTGGAGTCATATCCTTTAAGACATCAAGAACTGAATTGGAAATAATATTATTAATTATATTCAGTTCAGTTATAGTTCAGTGGCTCAGTTGTGTCTGACTCTTTGAGACCCCATGAACCGCAGCACACCAGGCTTCCCTGTCACCAACTCCTGGAGTTTACCCAAATTCATGTCTATTAAGTTGGTGATGCCATCCAACCATCTCACCCTCTGCGGTCCCCTTCTCCTCCTGCCTGCAATCTTTCCCAGCATCAGAGTCTTTTCAAATGAGTCAGCTCTTTGCATCAGGTGGCCAAAGTATTGGAGTTTCAGCTTCAACATCAGTCCTTCCAATGAACATCCAGGACTGCTCTCCCTTAGGATGGACTGGCTGGATCTCCTTGAAGTCCAAAGGACTCTCAATATTACCCGTTTAAAAAACATGTGTCATTTAAATAAGTAAGTCCAGATGACCCAAATTAAATCAGTCTAATTTCTGACACTTGCATTTTCTTTCCAGATGTTTCAATGTCCAACTGAATAATTTCTGGCAAGGTAACTGAACTACTGGTGTTATTTATTTATTTGTTAATTCAGTCCTTTGTATATCTAATCGTTAGTTTTTTTGCCATATAGTTGAATAATGAATTTTAACAATAACTTTTGGTAAGTTATGTAAAAACACTATGGCATATATATTTGTAACTATATATCATCAGGTGCTATTGTAGGACTAATGTTGGAATTGACTAAGAAGCTGTGAGTTCATTGTGCCAGCTGAAGCTAAGAGGACAGGTTTTATTTCAATTTAAATAAAACCTGAAGGTATTGCTGTGGAAAGCTGGCTCAAGCTGTCTGGCATTCTGCCTAGAAGAGAATCTTTGACAGTATTCTTCTTTAGGCTATATAAGCTTCACCAGTTTTTCTTAGTTAACATTAAACATTTAATTCTCCATACAGTGTAATTCACCAGGATCTTGCAATTGTTTCATCTGCCTCCCTCTTTCCTATCTTTCCTAAAAGTTCATTCAAATCTAGATCCTTACAAAGTTGCAAAATGAATCATCTACACTTTGCTGACAGTTCTTTTTGAATTCAATATGGTATTGTCACTCATAACTGGAAAGCACCACGTGATTATAGGTTACTACAGAGCTCAGAGCTCAGAGTAGTAAATATTCTTAAACCTAATGGGGATGTTTTAAAAATGTGCTTCTTAACTTTTTTTTCATGTAAATTTTCGCTGGTTGGGGATTATCAGTCAAAGTGAAAGGTAGATTAAGAAGCATTTGTAGGTTCTGATCTGCTTATAATAAAAACAGTCTGCTTTACATCTGCTTTATAGGAAGAAAGCACTCCCTCCACAAAAATGCTTAGAACATATCAAGGGAAAAAATCACAATCTCAAATGGACTTGTTTGCTTGGGGCTCTTGGATTTTCCTGTCTTGATATTTAATAAAATAATTTCCCCACACCCCATAGTTTCACAATTTCTTGGGAGTTGCTGCTTCTCTTCTTAATGCAATCAACAGCCACCACGTCTACAGTGACTTTAGAGAGGGTCAGTCACAGAAAATAACACATTCCAAAAGCAAAACTGTTGGATTATTCAATCACTTATCTATGAATGTCTTTTGATAATTTCATGAGGTCTTGTGAGTTTCTTAAACAGATCCTTCAGTTATTCAAAACCATCTCAGGTCTTGTTATTAATATCTGCTCAATTCCCCTTGGCTTGAATTTAAGACAACTCTGTTGTTCCTTTTTTTTTTTTTTTAATAAAGTGTGTTGGGGATAAAAACCATGAGAGTTCATAAAATATTTTATGTTTACCATGTACTTTGGGATCTTTCTAGTTTTGAAAGGAAAATTTCAGTTAAAAATGTAAAATTACCTTTGATTTCTCACCTTTTATTTGAGAGCCTTTGTTTCTGCCCTAAGATTTAACTTCTTCACCTTTCCTTAACAGAGTAAGCTTTCAATATAAAAATTGCTGATATATTTCTTATTCCACAATTATTTTTTCCTCTTAGTATCACATTGCTCAGATTCCCTTTCCTCATTCAATTTACCTGGCTTCTTTGAAATTTTTTCAAGCTTTCTGAAGCAAAGTTTAACTAAGGCTTGCCATGTGCAAGATATTATGCTGTGATAGAGGCAGTTTTAGGGCCTATGTTTCTTGTTTTTTTGTTTTCATGTGAAATAATAACTATGTGAGAGAAGTCAAAGGTTTTTCATGTGTTGCTTCACTATTTTCTTTTGTCTTTTTCCTGGAAATGAGAGACCCCTCATATCCTCCTAATCTGAATGGTCAAGACTATAAATACTCTTTCCAGACAAAAACTTTTTCTTACAAGAAGACAAAACTTATAGATTAACGTTAAGTATGGAATTTTCTTGTAGGTTATAAATATGAGTAACAGATATAACATAGATTTTATTCTCATTTGGCATAAATAAATAGAGTTGTAATTCAGAGTTTAACAATTGAGTGAAGCAAAATGTTGCAACTGAATTAAAATAAAGGAAGATACTGAAATTCTATCTAATAGAATACTATTTTCATAATCATTTTTAATAAGTCTTATGAGATTACCTATCAAAATTTTTAAATGATAAATATCATAGAGGAGATGGAAATGGCAACCCACCCCAGTACTCTTGCCTGGAGAATCCCATCGACAGAGGAGCCTGGTAGGCTGCAGTCCATGGGGTCTCGAAGAGTCAGACACGACTGAGCGACTTCTCTGTCACTTTTCACCTTCACGCATTGGAGAAGGAAATGGCAACCCACTCCGGTATTCTTGCCTGGAGAATCCCAGGGACAGAGGAGTCTGGTGGGTTGCCGTCTATGGGGTCACACAGAGTTAGACAATGACTGAAGCGACTTAGCAGCAGCAGTGGGGAATATCATAGATTGGTTCCTTCAAAAGCATTACTGAAGAAAAGGACTTCAGTGGAAGCATGGCTAAGGATTAAGGGAATGGCAAAACCTTATATTCTAATAATGACACCATCAAGAAAATGAATAGACAATTTACTTCATAGGATAAAATATTTATCAATCACACATCTAATAAAGGACTTTTATCTAGAATATACAAAGAACACATAATTCAATAATAAAAAGACAAGTAACTCAATTAAAAAATGGAAAAAAGTATTTTAACAGATACTGCTCCAAAGATATACAAATTATCAATAAGCACACAAAAAGTGATCAACATCATTAATCTTCAGGGAAATGCACAAAACCACAATGAGACACCACTTCATATATACTAGAATTGCTATAACCAAAAGAACAGAAATAAGAAGTTTTGGCAAAGATATAGAGGCATTGAAACTCATATGTTGCTGCTGTGCTAAGTCGTGTCTGATTCTCTGTGACCCCATGGACTGTAGCCTGCCAGGCTCCTCTGCCCACGGGTTCTCCAGGGAAGAGTACTGGAGTGGGTTGCCATTTACTTCTCAACATAATTTTCTTAGGGGTATGCAAAAAAGTGCAGCTGGTTTGGAAAACAGTTGGGCCATTACTCAAAATGTTCATCATAAAGTTCCCAAGTGTACTGTGCTTAGTTGCTCAGTAGTGCCTGATGCTTTGTGACCCCATGAACTGTAGCTTGCCAGGCTTCTCTGGCCATGGAGATTCTCCAGGAAAGAATACTGGAGTAAGTTGTCATACCCTCCTCCAAGACATTTTTCCAGCCCAGTGATCAAACCCAGGTCTCCTGCATTGCAGACAGATTCTTTACCAACTGAACCACCAGGAAACCCCAAGAATACTGGGGTGGGTAGCCTATCCATTCTACAGGGGAACTTCCCAAAGGTTGCACCAGATCAGATCAGATCAGTCACTCAGTCGTGTCCGACTCTTTGCGACCCCATGAATCGCAGCACACCAGGCCTCCCTGTCCATCACCAACTCCCGTAGTTCACTCAGACTCATGTCCATTGAGTCAGTGATGCCATCCAGCCATCTCATCCTCTGTCATCCCCTTCTCCTCCTGCCCCCAATCCTTCCCAGCATCAGAGTCTTTTCCAATGAGTCAACTCTTCACCTGAGGTGGCCAAAGTACTGGAGTTTCAGCTTTAGCATTATTCCTTCCAAAGAAATCCCAGGGTTGATCTCCTTCAGAATGGACTGGTTGGATCTCCTTGCAGTCCAAGGGACTCTCAAGAGTCTTCTCCAACACCACAGTTCAAAAGCATCAACTCCTCAGTGCTCAGCCTTCTTCACAGTCCAACTCTCACATCCATACATGACCACTGGAAAAACCATAGCCTTGACTAGATGAATCTTTGTTGGCAAAGTAATGTCTCTGCTTTTGAATATGCTATCTAGGTTGGTCATAACTTTCCTTCCAAGGAGTAAGCATCTTTTAATTTCATGGCTGCAGTCACCATCTGCAGTGATTTTGGAGCCCAGAAAAATAAAGCCTGACACTGTTTCCCATCTTTCTCCACCTATTTCCCATGAAGTGATGGGACTGGATGCCATGATCTTCATTTTCTGAATGTTGAACATTAAGCCAACTTTTTCAGTCTCCACTTTCATTTTCATCAAGAGGCTTTTTAGTTCCTCTTCACTTTCTGCCATAAGGGCGGTGTCATCTGCATATCTGAGGTGACTGATATTTTTCCTGGCAATCTTGATTCCAGCTTGTGTTTCTTCCAGTCCAGCGTTTCTCATGATGTACTCTGCATATAACTTCAATAAACAGGGTGACAATATACAGCCTTGATGAACTCCTTTTCCTATTTGGAACCAGTCTATTGTTCCATGTCCAGTACTAACTGTTGCTTCCTGACCCGCATACAAATTTCTCAAGAGGCAGATCAGGTCGTCTGGTATTCCCAGTCAAAGGCTTTGGCATAGTCAATAAAGCAGAAATAGATGTTTTTTTGGAACACTCTTGCTTTTTCTATGATCCAGTGGATGTTGGCAATTTGATCTCTGACTCCTCTGCCTTTTCTAAAACCAGCTTGAACATCAGGAAGGTCACCGTTCATATATTGCTGAAGCCTGGCTTGGAGAATTTTGAGCATTACTTTACTAGTGTGTGAGATGAGTGCAATTGTGCAGTAGTTTGAGCATTCTTTGGCATTGCCTTTTTTTGGGATTGGAATGAAAACTGACCTTTCCCAGTCCTGTGGTCACTGCTGAGTTTTCCAAATTTGCTGGCATATTGAGTGCAGCACTTTCAGGGCATCATCTTTCAGGATTTGGAATAGCTCAACTGGAATTCCATCACCTCCACTAGCTTTGTTCGTAGTGATGCTTTTTAAGGCCCACTTGACTTCACATTCCAGGATGTCTGGCTCTAGGTCAGTGACCACACCATCGAGATTATCTGGGTCATAAAGCTCTTTTTTGTACAGTTCTTCTGTGTATTCTTGCCACCTCTTCTTAATATTTTCTGCTTCTGTTAGGTCCATACCATTACAGTCCTTTATCAAGCCCATCTTTGCATGAAATGTTCCTTTGGTATCTCTGATTTTCTTGAAGAGATCTCTAATCTTTCCCATTCTGTTGTTTTCCTCTATTTCTTTGCACTGATCGCTGAGGAAGGCTTTCTTATCTCTTCTTGCTATTCTTTGGAACTCTCTATTCAAATGTTAATATCTTTCCTTTCCTCCTTTGCTTTTCGCTTCTCTTCTTTTCACAGCTATTTGTAAGGCCTCCCTAGACAGCCATTTTGCTTTTTTGCATTTCTTTTACATGGGGATGGTCTTGGTCCCTGTCTCCTGTACAATGTCATGAACCTCATTGCATAGTTCATCAGGCACTCTATCTATCAGATCTAGGCCCTTAAATCTATTTCTCACTTCCACTGTATAGTCATAAGGGATTTGATTTAGGTCATCCCTGAATGGTCTAGTGGTTTTCCCTACTTTCTTCAATTTCAGTCTGAATTTGGCAATAATGAGTTCACGGTCTGAGTCACAGTCAGCTCCTGGTCTTGTTTTTGCTGACGGTATAGAGCTTCTCCATCTTTGGCTGCAAAGAATATAATCAATCGGATTTCAGTGTTGACCATCTGGTGATGTCCATGTGTAGAGTCTTCTCTAGTGTTGTTGGAAGAGGGTGTTTGTTATGACCAGTGCATTTTCTTTGCAAAACTCTGTTAGCCTTGGCCCGGCTTCATTCCGTATTCCAAGGCCAAATTTGCCTGTTACTCCAGGTGTTTCTTGACTTCCTATTTTTGCATTCCAGTCCCCCATAATGAAAAGGACATCTTTTTTGGGTGTAAGTTCTAAAAGGTCTTGGAGGTCTTCATAGAACCATTCAACTTCAGCTTCTTCAGCGTTACTGGTTGGGGCATAGACTTGGATTACTGTGGTATTGAATGGTTTGCCTCGGAAACGAACAGAGTTCATTCTGTCATTTTTGAGATTGCATCCAAGTAGTGCATTTCGGACTCTTTTGTTGACCATGATGGCCACTCCATTTCTTCTGAGGGATTCCTGCCCGCAGTAGTAGATATAATGGTCATCTGAGTTAAATTCACCCATTCCAGTCCATTTGAGTTCACTGATTCCTAGAATGTCGACATTCACTCTTGCCATCTCTTGTTTGAGCACTTCCAATTTGCCTTGATTCATGGACCTGACATTCCAGGTTCCTATGCAATATTGCTCTTTACAGCATCGGACCTTGCTTCTATCACCAGTCACATCCACAGCTGGGTATTCTTTTTGCTTTGGCTCCATCCCTTCATTTTTTCTGGAGTTATTTCTCCACTGATCTCCAGTAGCATATTGGGCACCTACTGACCTTGGGAGTTTCTCTTTCAGTATCCTATCATTTTGCCTTTTCATACTGTTCGTGGGGTTCTCAAGGCAAGAATACTGAAGTGGTTTGCCATTCCCTTCTCCAGTGGACCACGTTCTGTCAGATCTCTCCACCATGACCTGCCCATCTTGTGTTGCCCCACGGGCATGGTTTAGTTTCATTGAGTTAGACAAGGCTGTGGTCCTAGTGTGATTAGATTGACTAGTTTTCTGTGAGTATGGGTTCAGTGTGTTTGCCCTCTGATGCCCTCTTGCAACACCTACCATCTTACTTGGGTTTCTCTTACCTTGGGCGTGGAATATCTCTTTTTGGCTGCTCCAGCAAAGCACAGCCATTGCTCCTTACCTTGGATGAGGGGTATCTCCTCACCGCCGCCCTTCCTGACCTTCAACGTGGGATAGCTCCTCTAGGCCCTCCTGCCCCGCGCTGCCACGAGTCCTTGGACCTGGGGTTGGTCCTTCTGGTCACCAACCTGGCCTCGGGCATGGAGTAGCTCCTCCCGACCAAAGCGCCTGGCCTCGGGCTTGGGGAGTGTGGTATCTCCTCCCGGCCACTGCCCCTGACCTCGGACACGGGGTAACTGCTCTCATCGCTGCCCCTGATCTCGGACGCTGGATGTCTCCTCTTGGCCACCCCCCCCCGCCCCGACCTCGGACGTGGGGTAGCTCCTCTTGGCCATTCCTGCGCCGTCGCAGTCTGGTACTCTCGGCCACTGCCCCTGACCTCGGATGTGGGTTAACTCCTCTTGGCCGCCGCCCTTCGGTCATGGGGTCCTCCCGGCTTCTGCCTCTGACCTTGGATGTGGGGTGGCTCCTCTTGGCCGCGCTTTAGCGCGCCCGTCGCAGCCGCCTGCATAGAGAAACTAAATGCAAAATCCTTAAATCACAAGCTGCTAAGAACAAGGGGTTTCCCAGGTGGCACTAGTGTAAAGAGCCTGTCTGTCAATACAGGAGACAAAAGAGACAGGATTTCCATTTCTGGGTCAGGAAGATGCCCTGGAGGAGCGCATGGCAACCCACTCTAGTACTTTGCCTGGCAAATCCTTTGGACAGAGGAGCTTGGCGGGCTACAGCCCATGGGGTCTCAGAGTTGGACATACTGAAGTGACTTAGCATGAAATAATGACAAGTTTTCCTTATATTAATATCTAATGTTTTTATTTTGGATTTAATTAAATTTGAGAGTAGTAATTACTATTACATACTTACAATTACTTTAAAAAACAGCCTCTTGAGATAGAATTTTTGTATATTAAATTTATCCAATTAAATGATACAGTGCATTTTTTTTTGTTGTTTTTGTACTTGTTTTTAAAATTTTGATAGTATATTGTTAGAGTTGAGCAACCTTCAATAAAATCTAGTTCTGAGATATTTTCTGACACGTTCTGAGATATTTTCTGACACAAAGTGCAGCCACTACCCATTTTCCCTACAGTCCCCAGCACTTGGCAAATACTGATCAACTTTCTGTTTCTATAGATTTCTAACAATTTATAAAAATGGAACTATATAGTATGTAATCCTTTTATGACTGGCTTTTTTGACTGAGTGTGATATCCTCAAGATTCCACCATTTTGTAGTATTCATCATAACTTCATTTCTTTTACTGCTAAATAATATTTCATTATGTAGATATACCTATCACATTTTATTTATACAGTCATTAGTTGATGGACATTTGAGTTGTTTCTAGTTATTGATTACTGTTAATAATGCTTCTGTGAATATTTATGTAGTGTTTTATGTGGATTTATGTTTTCACTGCTCATTGATATATGTGTAGGAGTAGAATTGCTATGTCTTATGCAATGGGTAGCGGGCGGGAGGAGCTACCCCATGCCCCCACGCCTGAGGCCAGGGATGGTGTACCAGGAGCAACCCCATGCCCGAGGCCAGGGGCAGTGACTGGGAGGACCAACCCCAGGTCCAAGGACCTGTGGCTGCGTGGGCGCAGGAGGGCCAAGAGGAGCTATCCCACGTTGAAGGTCAGGAAGGGCGGCGGTGAGGAGATACCCCTCATCCAAGGTAAGGAGCAATGGCTGTGCTTTGCTGGAGCAGCCAAAAAGGGATATCCCACGCCCAAGGTAAGAGAAACCCAAGTAAGATGGTAGGTGTTGCAAGAGGGCATCAGAGGGCAAACACACTGAACCCATACTCACAGAAAACTAGTCAATCTAATCACACTAGGACCACAGCCTTGTCTAATTCAATGAAACTAAACCATGCCCGTGGGGCAACACAAGATGGGCAGGTCATGGTGGAGAGATCTGACAGAACGTGGTCCACTGGAGAAGGGAATGGCAAACCACTTCAGTATTCTTGCCTTGAGAACCCCACGAACAGTATGAAAAGGCAAAATGATAGGATACTGAAAGAGAAACTCCCAAGGTCAGTAGGTGCCCGATATGCTACTGGAGATCAGTGGAGAAATAACTCCAGAAAAAATGAAGGGATGGAGCCAAAGCAAAAAGAATACCCAGCTGTGGATGTGACTGGTGATAGAAGCAAGGTCTGATGCTGTAAAGAGCAATATTGCATAGGAACCTGGAATGTCAGGTCCATGAATCAAGGCAAATTGGAAGTGCTCAAACAAGAGATGGCAAGAGTGAATGTCGACATTCTAGGAATCAGTGAACTCAAATGGACTGGAATGGGTGAATTTAACTCAGATGACTATTATATCTACTACTGCGGGCAGGAATCCCTCAGAAGAAATGGAGTGGCCATCATGGTCAACAAAAGAGTCCGAAATGCACTACTTGGATGCAATCTCAAAAACGACAGAATGAACTCTGTTTGTTTCTGAAGCAAACCATTCAATGCCACAGTAATCCAAGTCTATGCCCCAACCAGTAATGCTGAAGAAGCTGAAGTTGAATGGTTCTATGAAGACCTCCAAGACCTTTTAGAACTAACACCCAAAAAAGATGTCCTTTTCATTATGGAGGACTGGAATGCAAAAATAGGAAGTCAAGAAACACCTGGAGTAACAGGAAAATTTGGCCTTGGAATATGGAATGAAGCAGGGCAAAGACTAATAGAGTTTTGCAAAGAAAATGCACTGGTCATAACAAACACCCTCTTCCAACAACACTAGAGAAGACTCTACACATGGACATCACCAGATGGTCAACACTGAAATCCGATTGATTATATTCTTTGCAGCCAAAGATGGAGAAGCTCTATACCGTCAGCAAAAACAAGACCAGGAGCTGACTGTGACTCAGACCATGAACTCCTTATTGCCAAATTCAGACTGAAATTGAAGAAAATAGGGAAAACCACTAGACCATTCAGGGATGACCTAAATCAAATCCCTTATGACTATACAGTGGAAGTGAGAAATAGATTTAAGGGCCTAGATCTGATAGATAGAGTGCCTGATGAACTATGCAATGAGGTTCATGACATTGTACAGGAGACAGGGATCAAGACCATCCCCATGTAAAAGAAATGCAAAAAAGCAAAATGGCTGTCTAGGGAGGCCTTACAAATAGCTGTGAAAAGAAGAGAAGCGAAAAGCAAAGGAGGAAAGGAAAGATAAACATCTGAAAGCAGAGTTCCAAAGAATAGAAAGAAGAAACAAGAAAGCCTTCCTCAGAAATCAATGCAAAAAAATAGAGGAAAACAACAGAATGGGAAAGACTAGGGATCTCTTCAAGAAAATCAGAGATACCAAAGGAACATTTCATGCAAAAATGGGCTAGATAAAGGACAGTAATTGGTATGGACCTAACAGAAGCAGAAGATATTAAGAAGAGATGGCAAGAATACACAGAAGAACTGTACAAAAAAGAGCTTCACGACCCAGATAATCACGATGGTGTGATCACTTACAGCCAGACATCCTGGAATGTGAAGTCAAGTGGGCCTTAGAAAGCATCACTACGAACAAAGCTAGTGGAGGTGATGTAATTCCAATTGAGCTATTCCAAATCCTGAAAGATGATGCCCTGAAAGTGCTGCACTCAATATGCCAACAAATTTGAAAAACTCAGGAATGGCCACAGGACTGGAAAAGGTCAGTTTTCATTTCAATCCTAAAGAAAGGCAATGCCAAAGAATGCTCAAACTACCGCACAATTGCACTCATCTCACATGCTAATAAAGTAATGCTCAAAAATCTCCAAGCCAGGCTTCAGCGATATGTGAACCATGAACTTCCAGATGCTCAAGCTGGTTTTAGCAAAGGCAGAGGAACTAGAGATCAAATTGCCAACATCCACTGGATCATGGAAAAAGCAAGAGAGTTCCAGAAAAACATCTATTTCTGCTTTATTGACTATGCCAAAGCCTTTGACTGTGTGGATCACAATAAACTGTGGAAAATTCTGAAAGAGATGGGAGTACCAGACCACCTGATCTGCCTCTTGAGAAATTTGTATGCAGGTCAGGAAGCAACAGTTAGAACTGGACATGGAACAACAGACTGGTTCCAAATAGGAAAAGGAGTTCATCAAGGCTGTATATTGTCACCCTGTTTATTTAAGTTATATGCAGAGTACATCATGAGAAACGCTGGACTGGAAGAAACACAAGCTGGAATCAAGATTGCAGGGAGAAATATCAATAACCTCCGATAACACCACCCTTGTGGCAGAAAGTGAAGAGGAACCAAAAAGACTCTTGATGAAAGTGAAAGAGGAGAGTGAAAAAGTTGGCTTAAAGCTCAACATTCAGAAAATGAAGATCATGGCATCCGGTCCCATCACTTCATGGGAAATAGATGGGGAAACAGTGGAAACAGTGTCAGGCTTTATTTTTCTGGGCTCCAAAATCACTGCAGATGGTGACTGCAGCCATGAAATTAAAAGGCACTTACTCCTTGGAAGGAAAGTTATGACCAACCTAGATAGCATATTAAAAAGCAGAGACATTACTTTCCCAACAAAGGTTCGTCTAGTCAAGGCTATGGTTTTTCCTGTGGTCATGTACGGATGTGAGAGCTGGACAGTGAAGAAGGCTGAGCGCCAAAGAATTGATGCCTTGAACTGTGGTGTTGGCGAAGACTCTTGAGAGTCCCTTGGACTGCAAGGAGATCCAACCAGTGCATTCTGATGGAGATCAGCCCTGGGATTTCTTTGGAAGGAATGATGCTAAAGCTGAAACTCCAGTACTTTGGCCACCTCATGTTGGGAGGGATTGGGTGAAGGGGACGACAGAGGATGAGATGGCTGGATAGCATCACTGACTCGATGGATGTGAGTCTGAGTGAACTCCGGGAGTTGGTGATGGACAGGGAGGCCTGGCGTGCTGGAATTCATGGGGTGGCAAAGAGTCGGACATGACTGAGAGACTGATGTGATGTAATGTGATTTGATCTGATGTATAAAACTGAGCTCTAAAACAACGTTAAGTACATTTCTCAATAGCCAACATTTTCACTTAGAAGCCCGGTAACTTATAACTGTACCCTTTATTAAAGTATCCTATCCAATTTCACAGAGAAGGCGATGGCACCCCACTCCATTACTTTCGCCTGGAGAATCCCATGGACGGAGGAGCCTGGTAGGCTGCAGTCCACGAGGTCGCTAAGAGTTGGACACGACTCATCGACTTCACTTTCTTTTTCATGCATTGGAGAAGGCAATGGCAACCCACTCCAGTGTTCTTACCTGGAAAAAACCAGGGACGGGGGAGCCTGGTGGGCTACCATCTATGGGGTCACACAGAGTTGGACACGACTGACGTGACTTAGCAGCAGCAGCATCCAATTTCAATAATGGAAATCCCAGTGCAGTCTAGGAAACTGTCAAGGACAGTAGTTTGCTGCCTTCTTTTTATGGCAGAACAAGTAGACCAAAGTACAATCACACATTGTACTTTGGTCATAATCTGCCCTCCACATACACAGGGGCAGGGGAATACGGAAACAGCACTGGATCTTACTTTAACAGTACATTCCCAGGGTGTCTTTATGCAGTCTACTCATATATAGAGCCTAGGGAAAGTAACAAGATTAATCATCTATGAATTACTACATGACTGTGCTTCTTTACTGAAGATCATAAGCAAGTCTAAAATACACCACAAGAAATTAAGTATAAAACTCTGGTAAATCTAACATTCTATCATTGTCTTTAAATGCATTCTCCGTCAGGCAGATGTCACTAATTTAGTCTGCCTCTAAATTTAGGCTTAATTTTGGCATCTAAGAGTTTAAGAAGTGAAGCTGAAACCCAAGGCTGCCTAATTTATCTCTAATCTGAAGCCAAGTGCAGAGGATTATGTTATGAACACTTGTAGAAGAAAAAACTCAAGTAAATCTTCTTAGAAATTTTTTTCTCTTCATTTTTTCAGGGACTCTCACAATCTTACTCAACAATAAATACACAAGGGTTGATGAATAAACATCATATGCAAGTTTGGAATTTCCCGTTTAGAAATTAAAAACTTTCAAAAAGATAGCAGACTGTATTACAAAAAAAATTGTTTCAATTTTTTTTTTTAGTCTTTTGCCATAGTAAGCAAAGTTATTTACATCATTATATCAGTTTCTTGCATTAAAGTCAAAATAAACTCACAATGATGGATTTTTTTTAAAGTTACTTTTAATTACAGACTGGAATTTAATTGATTCTCTATAATAATTAATCTATGGTTTCGTCAAGAAGTCACAGAATGTCTGTTTAGTAAAAAAAAAAAAAAAAAAGAAGAAGAAGAAAGAAACTATCTTCAATAGAACAATTGATTAGAATATGGAAATAGCCTGAAATATTATGTAACATTATGTCCAACAGCATATAAAAGACCATGCTTCTTAACCAGTATAATAGGATGACAGAGGAGAAATTACAGAGTGAATAACCTTCAGTTCAGTTCAGTTCAGTTCAGTTGCTCAGTCGTGTCCAACTCTTTGCGACCCCATGAATCACAGCATGCCAGGCCTCCCTGTCCATCACCAACTCCCAGAGTTCATTCAAACTCATATCCATTGAGTCAGTGATGCCATCCAGCCATCTCATCCTCTGTCGTCCCCTTCTCCTCCTGCTACCAATCCCTCCCAGCAACAGAGTCTTTTCCAATGAGTCAGCTCTTCACATGAGGTGGCCAAAGTACTGGAGTTTCAGCTTTAGCATCATTCCTTCCAAAGAACACCCAGGACTGATCTCTAGAATGGACTGGTTGGATCTCCTTGCAGTCCAAGGGACTCTCAAGAGTCTTCTCCAACACCACAGTTCAAAAGCATCAATTCTTTGGTGATCAGCTTTCTTCACAGTCCAACTCTCACATCCATACATGACCACTGGAAAAACCATAGCCTTGGCTAGACAGACCTTTGTTGGCAAAGTAACATCTCTGGTTTTTAATATGCTATCTAGGTTGGTCATAACTTTCCTTCCAAGGAGTAAGTGTCTTTTAATTTCATGGCTGCAATCACCATCTGCAGTGATTCTGGAGCCCAAAAAATAAAGTCTGGCACTGTTTCTAGTCTTTCCCCATCTATTTCCCATAAAGTGATGGGACAAGATGCCATAATCTTTGTTTTCTGAATGTTGAGCTTTAAGCCAACTTTTTACTCTCCTCTTTCACTTTCATCAAGAGTCTTTTTGGTTCGTCTTCATTTTCTGCCATAATGGTGGCATCATCTGCATATCTGAGGTTATAGATATTTCTCCTGGCAATTTTGATTCCAGCTTGTGCTTCTTCCAGCCCAGCATTTCTCATGATGTACTCTGCATATAAGTTAAATAAGAAGGGTGACAATATACAGCCTTGACATACTCCTTTTCCTATTTGGAACAAGTCTGTGGTTCCATGTCCAGTTCTAACTGTTGCTTCCTGACCTGCATACAGATTTCTCAAGAGGCAGGTCACGTGGTCTGGGATTCCCATCTCTTTCAGAATTTTCCACAGTTTATTGTGATCCACACAGTCAAAGACTTTGGCATAGTCAATAAAACAGAAGTAGATGTTTTTCTAGAACTCTCTTGCTTTTTCCATGATCCAGTGCATGTTGGCAATTTGATCTCTGGTTCCTCTGCCTTTTCTAAAACCAGCTTGATCATCTGGAATTTCATGGCTTGATAAAGGACAGAAATGGGATGGACTTAACAGAAGCAGAAGATATTAAGAAGATGTGGCAAGAATACACAGAAGAACTGTACAAAAAACATCTTCACGACCCAGATAATCACGATGGTGTGATCACTCACCTAAAACCAGACATCCTGGAATGTGAAGTCTAGTGGGCCTTAAAAAGCATCACTACGAACAAAGCTAGTGTAGATGATGGAAATCCAGCTGAGATATTTCATATCCTGAAAGATGATGCTGTGAAAGTGCTGCATTCAATATGCCAGAAAAATTGGAAAACTCAGCAGTGGCCACAGGACTGGAAAAGGTCCGTTTTCATTCCAATCCCAAAGAAAGGCAATGCCAAAGAGTGCTCAAACTACCGCACAATTGCACTCATCTCACACACTAGTAAAGTAATGCTCAAAATTCTCCAAGCCAGGCTTCAGCAATACATGAACTGTGAACTTCCAGATGTTCAAGCTGATAACCTTATTCATGTATATATTTACTTATATCTGCTGCATTCCCTAAAAAGTATTTATGTGCCTACTGTAAAAAACTTATGAATAGGCAGGAAGGGTTTGTAAAGATATGTGAACACTTTAAATTTGGAAAGAGAAAAGAGATAAAATAATGATGCAATATTCATAGCAAGTTGGCTACTTAACACAGATCTTATTTTTACTGGAATCTTACTCAAATACTATCCATGCCAGGAAGTAAATAATCATGAAGGACCCGTTAGACAAGTCAGGTATCAGTAAAAGCTTTCAGCAACACCTTGGCAATCTTAGAAATTATTTTTACATCAGCTATCACCACTTATCTTCAGCTCCCTAACTGAAACACTGCGCTGCTGGGAAGAAACTTCAATTGGCCCTGTTGCTGTAAATATAATATCAACAAAACTTTCCTTTCTAAAAGTGCCATCTCTTTACCTTAAATTTTACAAATTTGTGGCATATTCAAAAGCAGAGACATTATTTTGCCAACAAAGGTCCATCTAGTCAAGGCTATGGTTTTTCCACTGAACATATATGGATATGAGAATTGGACTGTGAAGAAGGCTGAGTGCCAAAGAGTTGATGCTTTTGAACTATCATGTTGGAGAAGACTCTTGAGAGTCCCTTGGACTGCAAGGAGGTCCAACCAGTCCATCCTCAAGGAGATCAGTCCTGGGTATTCATTGGAAGGACTGATGCTAAAGCTGAAACTCCAATACTTTGGCCACCTCATGCAAAGAGCTGACACATTGGAAAAGACTATGATGCTGGGAGGGATTGGGGGCAAGAGGAGAAGGGGACGACAGAGGATGAGATGGCTGGTTGGCATCACTGACTTGATGGATGTGAGTCTGAGTGAACTCTGGGAGTTGGTGATGGACAGGGAGGCCTGGTATGCTGCGATTCATGGGGTCGTGAAGAGTCGGACACGACTGAGTGAACTGAACTGAACTGATGCTACAAAGTTCTTGAATAACTTTGTGATGTCTCAGGTCCTTAGTTTTCTCTCCTAAAAATGGTGACAATATCTGTTCCATCATTAACAGCACAATAGTGTGAATTAAAAAAAAAAAGTGTAACAAATTGCTGGTGTAGGCTATTAAAATAATTTATGTTTATATGACAATTTACTTTCTACAAATTGATTTTAGTTGCTTGAACCAACTACAAGAGATCTAAAGAGGAGACCCATAGATTAAAAAACTTGCTGTTTAGAACAGTCTTTTGGACTCTGTGGGAGAGGGAGAGGGTGGGATGATTTGGGAGAATGGCATTGAAATACGTATAATATCATATATGGAACGAGTCACCAGTCCAGGTTCGATGCACGATAGTGGATGCTTGGGGCTGGTGCACTGGGATGACCCAGAGGGATGGTATGGGGAGGGAGGAGGGAGACGGGTTCAGGATGGGGAACACATGTATACCTGTGGCAAATTCATTTCGATATTTGGCAAAATCAATACGATATTGTAAAGTTTAAAAATAAAATAAAATTAAAAAAATAAAATAAAAAAACAACAACAAAAAAAAAGAGGAATGATTGGGGGATAAGAAAAAGCTCTTGGAAATTAAATATAGAAGAAAAGTTTTTAGATTCAACAAAAAGACTGAGAGACAAATATTGGGAAAATCACTGCAAAGGAAGCATAAAAAGACAAAGAGATGGAAACCAGAAAAGGACAGAAAGAAAAGAGGTTCAAACACTGAGAGAAAAGAACAGAAAATTGGAAGACATAACTATGAGATCCAACATTTTGATCACCTTCAAGGGAAAACCAAACTTAGGTAAGTGGTTGGGGAAGTGGTTTCAGGATCCAGCCTACGATTGGCTCCCTCCAGTCAGAAGGCAACAACAATGGCATCGTTGGTGGTACATGCAGCCGTGAAGACGCCTGTCAGCCTGAGCATCACAGTTACTGAAATGCTTAACTGTGAGGGGGTGGAATGGAAGAGGCTTATAAGATCTCTGTAGCACTTGAAAGATAATCTGTGGGGGCAATGGTAATGATAAAGGTCATGGAATTGTTAACCGAAGAAAGTGAATAAAAGGCTTATGTCCAAAAAAAAAAAAAACTTGCTGTAGCCTACATGATACAGGAGCACAATAGAGATAGAGGGTCCCTATTGATAGTTACTTAATTATAAATTAATATTTGCATCACTTTAGAGTCTATGAAAAGTTCTACATCATATTATCTCATTTAATTACCTCATAGCTCTGAGAGAACTTTAGTATATCATTTGTAGATAATAATATTTGCTGACATGTAAGTACTTAAAACCTGACATTGTTCTAAATACTGTACATATGCAAGTATTAACTATTTTACTATCACAGCAATACTATGGAGTAGATTTTTTTAATTCCTCCTATTTACAGATGAGGAACCTGAATAGAGAACTACTAACTAACCTGACCAGATTTATCAATTAAATAAAAGGTATATGTCAAAACCAAGGCCCATGCCTTTAAGTGCTGGATTGCTGTTCTGCTGTATAGATGAAACTAAGATTCAAGCTACAACTAAAATAGGCTTCTGAGCTGGTCTGCATTTAAAGTCTATAATCTTAACTTTGAATCATTTTGCCTTTCTTGAAAGCAAAGTATTTGTCATTAATATAAGAATTAATAGGCAGGGGAAATGGCACCATAGATATGATTATAATAAAAATGATACAAAGCATTTACGTTTCCAGCCAGTACACAAGCTGAGTTTCTCAGATCTTTTGTGAGAGTATATATTTCCTCTAATGTAATATTAAAAGTAATATAAAATACCTAAAAATCTTTATCTTCCAGAAAATGTAATCATTAGTTTATGCTCCTTGACTGTTGTTTTTAACATTAAAAATTTTTACTGGCAAATTGTGCCATTTTTCTTACTTCTAGCTACTGGTTCAGTAGAAGTTGTCTTTTTGTTATATAGTTATATTCAATGTTTAATTATTTCTGAAAAAGTGTAAAATAATCTTTAAAAAACCGCCAAAAATCCTATCAAATTCTCAACATTCATATTAAAGCAACTGTTTTAAATGTTCAACAAGTACTTGATCAAAATACATACAAATACATACAAATAAGAGAATATGATGATATTCATTTAAAAAAATATATAGTCACTATTGTAGCAATTTTAGTATATCACTTGAAGAATGTCCCACTTAAAATTCTGTTTTACCAAGTTGGTTGATTTAACCCTGTTTTATATTCAGATAAACTAGCTGTTATTTACTATCTGCATACCAGTTCTTCTGCAAGTAAATACAATTCACCTTCTTTTTAACTTTTTCCTTACTTTGGTTAGTTCACAACTATTGAAAAATCAGAAATGGAAATAAACCCACCTAAATAGGGGTAACACAGCTTGAACTAAAATTTGTAAATTACTTCATAAAGCAAAGGACAAAAAAATCTGCCAAGAAGACATTTGTTTTCTGCTCAGAGGTTTTTTGCCTTACACACAAAGTCTGACTTTGTTCATGCCATTTTCCCCCAGTGGGATAAATGATAAAGTTATCAGAGGCTGCTTTACTATAAATATGTTATCAATTTGCAGGAAGAAGGCAGTGAGAAAGGTAGTATTGTTTTTCCAGAAAAGTGTGTGGTAGCTTATTGTGCTCAACAATTTAGGTTAAAGTAGCAGAAAAACTGACTCAGGTCAGGTCAGGTCATTCACTCAGCCATGTTCGACTCTTTGCCATCCTATGAATCACAGCACGCCAGGCCTCCCTGTCCATCACCAACTCCCAGAGTTCACTCAGACTCACATCCATCGAGTCAGTGATTCCATCCAGCCATCTCATCCTCTGTTGTCCCCTTCTCCTTCTGCCCCCAGTCCCTCCCAGCATCAGAGTTTTTTCCAATGAGTCAACTCTTCGCATGAGGTGACCAAAGTACTGGGGTTTCAGCTTTAGCATCATTCCTTCCAAAGAAACCCAGGGCTGATCTCCTTTAGAATGGACTGGTTGGACCTCCTTGCAGTCCAAGGGACTCTCAAGAGTCTTCTCCAACACCACAGTTCAAAAGCATCAATTCTTCAGTGCTCAGCTTTCTTCACAGTCCAACTCTCACATTCATACATGACCAGTGGAAAAAACATAGCCTTGACTAGACGGACCTTTGTTGGCAAAGTAATGTCTCTGCTTTTTAATATGCTATCTAGGTTGGTCATAACTTTCCTTCCAAGGAGTAAGCATCTTTTAATTTCATGGCTGCAGTCACCATCTGCAGTGATTTTGGAGCCCCCCAAAAATAAAGTCTGACATTGTTTCCACTGTTTCCCCATCTATTTCCCATAAAGTTATGGGACCAGATGCCATGATCTTCGTTTTCTGAATGTTGAGTTTTAAGCCAACTTCTTCACTATCCTCTTTCACCTTCATCAAGAGGCTTTTTAGTTCCTCTTCACTTTCTGCCATAAGGGTGGTGTTATCTGCATATCTGAGGTGATTGATATTTCTCCCGGCAATCTTGATTCCAACTTGTGCTTCTTCCAGCCCAACATTTCTCATGATGTACTCTGCATATAAGTTAAATAAACAGGGTGATAATATACAGCCTTGACGTACTCCTTTTCCTATTTGGAACCAGTCTATTGTTTCATGTTCAGTTCTAACTGTTGCTTCCTGACCCGCATACAAATTTCTCAAGAGGCAGGTCAGGTGATCTGGTATTCCCATCTCTTTCAGAATTTCCCACAGTTTATTGTGATCCACACAGTCAAAGGCTTTGGCATAGTCAATAGCAGAAATAGATGTTTTTCTGGAACTCTCTTGCTTTTTCCATGATCCATCAGATGTTGGCAATTTGGTCTCTGGTTCCTCTGCCTTTTCTAAAACCAGATTGAACATCTGGAAGTTCACGGTTCAAGTATTGCTGAAGCCTGACTTGGAGAATTTTGAGCATTACTTTACTAGCGTGTGAGATGAGTGCAATTGTGCGGTAGTTTGAGCGTTCTTTGGATTTGCCTTTCTTTGTGAATGAAAACTGACCTTTGGAAAACTCAGCAGTGGCCACAGGACTGGAAAAACTCACTAATCCCAAGTAAATCTTTGGAGGAAACCCTCATGGTCATAGAGTGTTTTTTTCAGTAGACCCAACAAGTCGTATTATGTAAGCCTTGGTCTCCAATGCTGTTGAAGATGAAAAACAAACCTCTAATCTGGCTCTTTTATAGAAATAGGAGAGAAAAGAGTATTAATTTCTGCTGAAAAGATTGAATAGAAGGAAAAACAACTGAAACTCAGAAGCTTTTTTCTATCATCTTTTTAATAGACACTGCAGATCTTCATTCACATTCGTCAACTTGTATGTTTGCTGTCTTGTGATAAATGCTGTTGTAAAAGTTATAAAGAGCAAATTGGCATGAATCTTGCTATTTCTACTTTTGAAAGGCACAGACACAAACAGGTTAGATGAAGTTTTGGAAAAACAAACAAACCAACCCCCTGTCTGCTAAACCAAGCCAGCTGTCTTCTATCCTGGAGAGAAATTAAAACCAGTATCTTAACTTCTATAAGGAAGGACCCATGATTCTAGAAGGCAAAATTATTTTCCTAGACCAGTGACATTTAAATGTTGAAAGGAGTATTGGTATCCACACTAGACCTGACCTCCTGTTTTCAGAGTAGATGGGCATGCCTGGAGATCCAGGAGCTCCAAAAGATAGATAGCAATCTCAAGAAATAGACGGGGAAATAATGGTAACAGTGACGACTTTATCTTCTTGAGTTCAAAGATCATTGCAGATCATGACTGCAGCCATGAAATCAAAAGACTCTTGCTCCTTGGAAGAAAAGCTGTGACAAACGTAGACAGTCTATTACAAAGCAGAGATATTACTTTGTCGACAAAGATCCATCTAGTCAAGGATATGGTTTTTCCAGTAGTCATGTATGGATGTGAGTTGGACTATAAAGAAAGCTGAGGGCTGAAGAATTGATGCTTTTGAACTGTGGTGGTGGAGAAGACTCTTGAGAGTCCCTTGGACTGCAAGGAGATCCAACCAGTCCATCCTAAAGGAAATCAGTCCTGAATATTCACTGGAAGGACTGATGCTGAAGCTGAAATTCCAGTACTTTGGCCACCTGATGTGACTCATTGGAAAAGGCCCTGATGCTGGGGTAGATTGAAGGCAGGAGGAGAAGGGGGAGACCAAGGATGAGATGATTGGATGGCATCACCAACTCGATGGACGTGAGTTTGAACAAGATCCAGGAGTTGGTGATGGACAGGGAAGCCTGGAGTGCTGCAGTCTATGGGATCACAAAGAGTCAGACATGACTGAGCAGCTGAACTGAACTGAACTGAGTGAGTCAAATAATGTTTCCCTGAAATCAATATCCACTAGAAACTCAGAATGTGGCTTTGTTTGAAAATAGGGACTTTGTAGATGCAATGAATTAAGTTGAAAGGGAAGCTGAATCTAATGATTGGTGTCCTTGTAAGAAGAGGAAAGAACACGTAGAGAAACATATGGGAAGAAAGCCATGTGAAGGTGAAAGAAGAGATTGGAGTGATGTAGGTACAAGTCAAAAACTGCTGGGAGGCAACCAAAAGTAGGAAGAGGTGAGGAAACTTCAGAGGGAGCATGGCCTTGTTGACATCTATTTGTGAACAGCATTTGACAAATTTGGATTTCTGGCCTCCAGAACTGAGAAATGAATTTCTGTTATTTTAAGTCACTTGTTTTTTGGTAAATTATGATAGTTGCTTTAGGAAACCTATACAGATACTATGCCATGTCCTCAAGGTAATCTTTGACTGTCTCCTGCTTCATCTCACTGTCCCAGCTGACCTAGAAGTTTCCATGTTACCATATTGAGAGATATGGTAACTCTCTCAATAGGCAGGTTGATAAATCTGAGGACCCCAAGGAGGAGAGAGGAGTCTGGGGCTTTCAATTAGGGGATAGGGGTCTGGACAATTGTGGTTTTTTTTTTTTTTTTTTCCTACATTGCTTTGTCTTAGTCAATATAACTATGTATCTTGCTTGAGGACACGTTTCTCCATAACAAGAACATTCTGACTAATCTTGTTCATTTAAGATGTTTGTTGTGGAAATGGGTCTGGTAAGAATACATAAGGCCTTGATAAGACTAGTGAGTGTGGGCATTCTCCGTCCCCCTTCTGATGTCTGTACCAGAAGCTTTCTCTGTCCCTTTTAAACTTTAATAAAACTCTGTTACTTAAAAGCTCTTCAGTGATCAAGCCTGGCCCCTGATCCCGAAGCTAAATCTTCTTCTTCAGAGATCACGAATCTAACATCGTTCACCATAAGCTATCATCTTGGGGGCTTGTCTGGGTTCTTCAGGACAAGGTAAGAACACTCAGATCTCTAGCCTCTCTGTTTTCTCAGTATACACATTTTCTACTTTACTTACTAACTCTGCGGTGTGCCTGTGTGTGTGAGTGATTGAAAGCCTATGGGCAAAGCATGTGGACCAAACTTTCCTTTCTCAATCAGCTTTTCCTGGTCTCTTTGACATTTTCATAGTTACATTGGGAATTAGAACTACTAACCTAATCTGTCAGATTATACTTTCAAGGGACTTGTGATCCATGCTGTTACTATGTACTTTTACTTAGACCTCAAGCTTGGTAGGCATGAGAAACCCAGACTTGTTAGGAGGAGCATGTTTGGGAATGAGGGGGAGATCTAGCCCCAGGAATGCATCTCAGACTAGAGGTCACTCTTTTGGCTGTCTGCCTCAGGGGCCAGCGACCTGAAAGTGAGTCTTTGTCAGGGCTGTGCCTATGATCTACGGCGATAAAAGCACTGCTGGTGGCCATGAGGTTTTTGAGGACACAGATCAGGAATTGCAGGATCTGGTCAGATTGGAAATACAATGGGCTTCTTCCTTTGGTAGTGACAGCTCTTAGCGGACCAAGTAAAGTTCTCCAGTGGTTTCTGTCTCAACTTCTTAGATATTCCTTCTGTGGAGTCTGTGGAAATGAACTGGAAGGATTGGCGCTAATAGTTTGAGAACAAAAAAATCACTTTTTCTTCACTGGCCTACCCTTCACAAACTATTTTGCTATCACATTTACTGGTGTGGTGATACTCAGAAAAGACATCTTGGTTGTTGTTCATCCCTTTATGACTTACCATTTCTACGTGTGGTCAGGACTGTACCACACCATTTCTACGTAGGCACAAGGAACATGGATGCTTCCCCTAGAAGTCCTAGCTTGGGAAACATTCCAGGAAAACTACTCAGCTCCACTCTAGGTGGCATCAAAGGAAAAGGGAAAATCAAACAAAGGTTTGGCGATAAGGAACTAGAAATCAATTGTGGATGCCATCAGGCATATCCCTGGTGCCTCTCCACCACTCCTTGGTGGTAGGACCAGGAGGGACGAGTAAGGTGCCTGTGTTGTTAAGGGACAGACTAAGTCCGGCCAGGGAAGGAAAACTTCATGGAAAGTCTGTCTACACCCTCATCTAGATAGAACAGGGAGGGACACCTCAGGTGGAAAGAAGCCACGACTGTGGATGATGCTTTTTTCTCTCTTACAGATGGGAGCTAGCAGTTCCAGAACCACTTCTTTATAATGTATTAAAAAAAAAAAAGCAGGACAAGTTTGAGCCCCAGAATTAAAAAAAAGACACACTTGATCTTCTTCTGTGATACTGAATGGCCACAGTATCCTTTGGAAGATGGGGAATGCTGGCCTGTTTAAGAGTCTCAATTATAATACTGTTTTACAATTAGGTTGATTCTGTAGAAAACAAGAGAAATGGGTAGAAATGCCATATATGTTATTCTTTATCTATCTGCAAGGCATGCCAGACTTATGTCCTAAGGGTACAGATTTGAGTGTGAAACCTTCAGCTCCCTCCTGTTCTTTTACTTTGCCCCTGTATCTGGGACTCCCAACTGAATAGGCTGAGACTCAGGGCACCCTTCCAGGAGGGGTTGCCTCAGTCTTGATAGAAATTCAAACAGTCCCAATTGTGGTCAAGACTATATATATATAGAAGCCTTTACAGGACTAACTTTACTTTAGGAACTTACTTGCAGAGATATAATGTATGTCTTAGTACCGTTGCTGACTCATGACCTGAGAGCTTGAGTTTTGGGGGAAATGTGCTACTACTTTTGGCTCACTGACTCACGTGAGCCACGTCAATGAACGTGAGTCTGAGTGAACTCCGGAGGTTGGTGATGGACAGGGAGGCCTGGCATGCTGTGATTCATGGGGTCGTGAAGAGTCGGACACGACTGAGAAACTGAACTGAACTGAACTACTTTTGGAGATGAATAGCTTGAAAGCAAGGGGACAGAGGGAATATGAAATAACCCTCCTCCCTATTGGGAGCCAAGAACTTCCTATAACAGAGCCATTTTGCCGGATGTATTCTTGTAGGACTCAAGTGAGCATGTGCTAAGACTTTATGATAAGCTGGCTGACATAGAATAGGGAGAGAAGAAAACTGGTAAATTCCTAGATAGGCTGCAGGAGGCTCTCCACAAGTTTACTAACATTGATCTTGAAATTACAGAGGGAGAAATGATCTTAAAATATAGATTTCTCACTCAGTTGGCTCCAGATGTCTTCTGTACATTACAAAAACAGGAGTTTGGACCAAATCAGTCTTAAAAAAAGATTGTTGCAGCTGGCTCATATAGTATATTATGGTAGCGAATATGAGGAAGAGAAATAACAACAAAAAAGAACCAGGTGAAAGACTGAAGCCCCAAAAATGGCTGTTAGATCTTCACTGAAACAGCCTGAGAAAAATGCCCAGAGGGACCCAGGTGAAAAGGGATGAATTTGTTATTACTGTGGAAAGGACGGGCATCTCAAGTGGGGTTGGCCTCAGGCATCTAAGTCACCCCCAGCTCTATGTCCGGTCTGTAAAGAACCACACCTGAGGAGAGACTGCCCTCTGAGGCAATAGATCCCAGGGGTCAGACTCTCAAGGCAATCAGGACTGAAGGTGTCTGGGGGTTCCCACCAAGTCCCCATCCTAATAATACCTGAGGAACCCTGGGTATTGATAACTGTGCGGGCAATCAGTTAATTTTCTTTTGGACACTAGGGCAACTTTCTCTGTGCTCACTGAAGCCCCTGGTCCTCTTTCCTCCTGATCTACTGCCATAATGGAGCTGTCTGAATGACCCAAACGTTACTATTTCAATCATTCTCAAAGCTGGAACTGGGACTCTGTGCTATTTTCACATGAGTTTCTTATCGTACCAGAGTCTCTCTCACCCCTTCTGGGGAGAAATATACTGAACAAGGTCCAGGCTTTTGTTTTCATAAGTACAGAACCTGCTCATTTTAACTGAATAAAATGTGAATCTTAGATTGTAGGCTGATGGAACTGTGGATTGAACACAAAATGCTGTTCCTGTTGTTTTCAAGCTCAAAGACCCTCACTTATTTCCGCATCAAAAACAGTAGATGTGGGCTCTACACACTAGAGCTCAAAGATAAAAAAAGGTTAAAACCCACCATAGAAAATTTAAAAGAACAGGGGCTATTAATTGCCTATAATAGTCCATACAACAATCCTACTTTGAGTGTGAAAAAGTTGAATGATAAATGGAGACTAGTTCAAGATTTATAAATAAGAAATGAGGCTGTGGTTCCTTTATACCTGGTGGTGCATAATTTTGATAATTTATTGTCTAAAATTCCTGAAAGAGCCAAATATTTTTTACTCACTGATTTGAAAGTTGCTTTCTAGAGTTAAACCTATATTAAATCATCCTCTACCTATGGCTTTAAGACAACTGAGAGGATTCTTGGGCATTGCAGGCTATTGCCACATTTAGATTGTGGATTGTGGGGAACTTCAGTCAGTTCAGTCACTCAGTTGTGTCCGACTCTTTGTGACCCCATGGATTGCAGCACACCAGGCTTCTCTGCCCATCACCAACTCCTGGAGCTTACTCAAACTCATGTCCATCTAGTCAGTGATGCCATCCGACCATCTCATCCTCTGTCATCCCCTTCTCCTCCTGCCTTCAATCTTTCCCAGTATCAGGGCCTTTTCAATGAGTAATTTTTTCACATCAGGTGGCCAAAGTATTGGAGCTTCAGCAACAGCATCAGTTCTTCCAATGAATATTCAGGACTGATTCCTTTTGAATTGACTGGTTGGATCTCCTTGCAGGTGGAGAACTTGCCCAGCCTTTAATGAGGGATTAAACTGCCCCCCCCCCAAAAAAAAAGGGACTGTCTCTGTGGCAGACCATTTTTGCATGCAGATATTGTCATAGATCCTAAAGCCTTGGAATTAACTATGTGACTCAGCTTTCAGCTTTTCAACAGACATTACGAGAACTCCAGGAGGTGACCCCTAACCCAGCCTCCACAGTTGGTCTAATTGCTGGGTCTGCGGAGCACTCTCCTCTTCAACAATTGAAGGCTTAACATGGTGAGTTTCTCTGCTTCAAGGAAAGGACTTTCTTCAACTTCACCAACAGTAATTGTACGTGACACCTCTTCTTGATATGGTTGGTGACAACAATCCTAAGATGGACTGATGTAAGTATGGACATAGCATGATTTTTAATTTTGATTATGTATTAACTTGGTTTGATGACAATTTTGCCTGAACTCTGTAACTGTATAATGGGGTTTATTTCTAACCATCTGAAAGCTCTTAGTTTACAAATGGTTGTTCAAATTCCTACGAGTGTCACAGCCTCCTCCAACTATTACTTGGGGCCCCTGGATCAGAGATCCTCAATATGAGGGTTAGGAGAATATGTTGCCTCAAGAATTTAGGACCAATGCCCCTCAACAGCAGGAAGTACTTATGAAATGAAAACTATTTCCCTTTTATTTGGCAACATAATTCTCCTAAAAGAAAAGGAGGGAATTAGAGAGTCAATTCCTAGGCAGGTTGATAAGTCTGGGGTCCCCAAGGAGGAGAGAGAGGTACGGGGCTCTTAAGGAGGAGATAGGGGTCTGGACTTTCTCAAGGAGAAGAAAAGGACAAACTTTTTTTCTACATTGCTTTGTCTTAGTGAATATAACAATGTATCTTGCTCAAGAACATGCTTCTGCTTAACAAGAACTGTTAGGTAGTTAGGATAGGAAAAAGGAGTCCGAAATAGCAGTGGCTAAAAGACAAAGAAAGGAAACAGCGTGTGAAAATGGAGCAAGGGAAAATCCACAGACCAAAGTGAGAACATCAGGTGAAAAAACACAGCCTAATTTGCATGGGGCAGGTTCAAGGGGTGGGGGGTGGGGAGACAAAAGTAGAAAAAGAGGAAGCTAAGACGGATTGAGGCCTCTCCTTTGGGGCCGGCCTTCCCTCAGGCCTTGAGGGTGTACTTTCCTTTGCTTGCCCCAGATGAGCAATAACACTAGTCTGCCACTTCAAATTTTTGCTGCAGCAAGACAGAACTGAGGAAATTACACACTCCCCAGACAAGAACTTTCTGACTAATCTTGTTAATTTAATATGTATGTTGCTGGGAATGGGTCTGCTAAAAGTATATAAGGCCTTGATAAGACTAGTAAGTGTGGGCACTCTCCGTCCCCTTCTGATGTCTATGTCAGAAGCTTCCTCTGTCCTTTTTTCACTTTAATAAAAACTCTGATACACAAAAGCTCTTGAGTGATCAAGGCTGGTCCCTGGTCCCAAAGCTAAATCTTTGTCTTTGGAGATCACAATCTGACATCGTTCACTGTAAGCTATCAACATGCTCATTTCCCATCATATTTTAATGCATTTTTCCATTTATTTGAATTTCTTTTCAAAAAGCAGTAAAATATTTGAGGTAAAAAATTCTGTCTTATTTATTTTTACATTCCCAGAACTTAATCAGGAACAGAAAGTCTAAATAAATGCAGAATGCATGGTTGACTTTCTATTGTAATTGAATCATTAACTACATTATTTGAGTGTTTTTTTTTTTTTTTTTTTAACATATATCTGTTGGGGAAGTTTGTAATTTCCTTGGTTTTGTCTTGCCACAGCAAAAATTTGAAGTGACTGATGGACCAGTGTTAAAGCTCCTTGTTACAGCTCAGTTTTATTTGGCCAGCAAGGGAAAATACTTCCTCAAGGTATGAGGTCAGGCCAACCCAAAAGATTCAAAAAGAAGAGAAGCCACCAGCTCAATTTTGGCTCTTCCTTTTATGTTTTTCCTCCTTGCCTTGAGTCTGCCCTATGTAACTTGGGCCAGCCAGGAGGGCTGTTTGTTTTACCTGAATTTCTCATTCTGGTCCTCGGATCTTCCTTTGTTCTATTGTCACGGGTTTTTCCCTTCTTTGTCTTTTAGCCACCACCATTCTGGACTCCTTTTTTCTATTCTAGCTACCTAACATTTCACCCTCAAGAGATGGGAGGCCCAATTCTTTGCGAATAGGGGTGTCAAGTTCTCACTGGCTACTTCCTGCTGAACTGGGATGGCAAGGAGCATCAGGCCTCCCCGTCTTGCTAGTCTGAAGCCTCAGAATCCGTATAGCGGTTTCCATCTAAGGTTGAGTGATATTTTCCAGAGTCAGCTGCATTTTTATATATCCTTCTTGAACTGGCACTGCATGTTGTAGCTTGTTGACATGCAGAGACAAGACAATTGATAATACATGGAGCAATCATATGCAGCATCAATATGTGATAACAAGCAGTAGTAGGTGCACTCAGTTCAGTTCAGTTCAGTTGCTCAGTCGTGTCCGACTCTTTGCGACCCCATGAATCGCAGCACGCCAGGCCTCCCTGTCCATCACCAACTCCCAGAGTTCACTCAGACTCATGTCCATCGAGTCGGTAATGCCGTCCAGCCATCTCATCCTCTGTCGTCCCCTTCTCCTTCTGCCCCCAATCTCTCCTAGCATCAGTCTTTTCCAATGAGTCAGCTCTTCACATGAGGTGGCCAAAGTACTGGAGTTTCATCTTCAGCATCATTCCCTTCAAAGAAATCCCAGGGCTGATCTCCTTCAGAATGCACTGGTTGGATCTCCTTGCAGTCCAAGGGACTCTCAAGAGTCTTCTCCAACACCACAGTTCAACAGCATCAATTCTTCAGTGCTCAGCCTTCTTCACAGTCCAACTCTCACATCCATACATGACCACAGGAAAAACCATAGCCTTGACTAGACGGACCTTTGTTGGCAAAGTAATGTCTCTGCTTTTTAATATGCTATCTAGGTTGGACATAACTTTCCTTCCAAGGAGTAAGTGTCTTTTAATTTCATGGCTGCAATCGCCATCTGCAGTGATTTTGGAGCCCCCCAAAATAAAGTCTGACACGGTTTCCACTGTTTCCCCATCTATTTCCCATGAAGTGATGGGACTGGATGCCATGATCTTCGTTTTCTGAATGTTGAGCTTTAAGCCAACTTTTTCACTCTCCACTTTCACTTTCATCAAGAGGCTTTTTAGTTCCTCTTCACTTTCTGCCATAAGGGTGGTGTCATCTGCATATCTGAGGTTATTGATATTTCTCCCGGCAATCTTGATTCCAGCTTGTGTTTCTTCCAGTCCAGTGTTTCTCATGATGTACTCTGCATATAAGTTAAATAAGCAGGGTGACAGTATGCAGCCTTGACGTACTCCTTTTCCTATTTGGAACCAGTCTGTTGTTCCATGTCCAGTTCTAACTGTTGCTTCCTGACCTGCATATAGGCTTCTCAAGAGGCAGATCAGGCGGTCTGGTATTCCCATCTCTTTCAGAATTTTCCACTGTTTATTGTGATCCACACAGTCAAAGGCTTTGGCATAGTCAATAAAGCAGAAATAGATGTTTTTCTGGAACTCTCTTGCTTTTTCCATGACCCAACGGATGTTGGCAATTTGATCTCTGGTTCCTCTGCCTTTTCTAAAACCAGCTTGAACATCAGGAAGTTCATGGTTCCCGTATTGCTGAAGCCTGGCTTGGAGAATTTTGAGCACTACTTTACTAGCATGTGAGATGAGTGCAATTAGCCAACTCCAAATTGCCCCTCACCAGGAGAAGGACTCCCCAAAGAGAGATTGTAGCCACCCCAAGAACTCTCCAGCTCATTCTTTGAGGTCCTGTAGGATCTGAATGTTTTTCATTCAAGATGTCTCATTTAAAATATCTCAAGTCCCTCCTTGTTCAGGGATCAGGAGATATATCCCCTGTGTATTTTAGAGTACAACCCCTGTCAAGCTGTGTTGGCTCTTTAGCACTGTCCTGAGAAATCTTATCCCCAGAAACTTGATTTTGGTGGTGTTCATTAGAATGGCACTCATTTGTAGTTTGCACTCATTTGAATATGTATCTGAGATCTCCCAGGGCCTCACAGGTGTATTGAATGTCCTCTTCTGATTTCTTCCATGGCTTGACTTGTGAGTGTGAATCTAGGCGTTGTGTCCTGGTACCTTGACTGCTTTGGAGGTAGAAAGTACTACAGGGTAGGGTCCCTTCCATGTGGCTGGAGTTGAGCCTTTGTGGACCCATTTTTCCAGACTTTAATTAGGACTCGAGTCCCTGGACCATATAGTGATGGCTCTTTAGAATCTTTTGGGTCCTGGTTGACACCCCACAAGCATATATGTTGTTGGAATTGCCCAATGGCCATCGTATAAGACTGGAAGGTCTGAGTCTCTGGATCTAGGAAGAAGTCATTAACATAAACAAAAGGTCTCCCATATAGCATCTCATAAGGACTAAGACCAACCTGTTCCTTAGGGGCAATGCGGGTGTGGAGGAGAGCTATTGGTAAAGACTCCTTCCATCCCAGGGAGGTCTCCTGAGTTATCTTTTTTATTACTGATTTTAAGAATTAGTTGGTTTTTCTACTTTTCCTGAAGACTGAGGCCTCCAGGCACAATGGAGATAATAAATAATGCCCAATGCTTTAGAGACCCCTTGGGTGACCTTAGAAGTAAATGATGCTCCACTGTCACTTTGTAATGACCTTGGCAGACCAAATCTCAGATTCATTTCATGGAGCAGTTTTTTCTCCACCTCCTCAGCCTTTTCAATCCTGGTGGCAAAGACTTCAATCCATCCTGTGGATGTATCTATCATGACTAGTAGCTATTTATAACCCTGAGAAACTGACATCTGCATGAAATCCATCTGCCTATCTTTTCCTGGGTAGTTCCCATGCCAATGGATGGCCCAGGCCAGCTGGGTTTCAAGATCCTTGCTGCTGCTGCTGCTAAGTTGCTTCAGTTGTGTCCAACTCTGTGCGACCCCAAGGCAGCAGCCCACCAGGCTTCCCCGTCCCTGGGATTCTCCAGGCAAGAACACTGGAGTGGGTTGCCATTTCCTTCTCCAGTGCATGAAAGTGAAAGTGAAGTTGCTCAGTCGTGTCCAACTCTGTGAGACCCCAAAACGGCAGCCCACCAGGCTCCCCCGTCCCTGGGATTTTCCAGGCAAGAATACTGGAGTGGGTTGCCATTTCTTGGGGGTTGTATAATTGGCAGATGAGACAACTTGCCTTATAGTCGTTTGGAGGCCTCTTCCTCTGAAGGACCTATTTAGTAATATTTGGAGGGCCTTATCCCCTAAATGAGTGGTGGTATGTAAGAAGTTAATCAACTTCCATTGGAGGTTCCCAGGGAGAAAAAGGAGCCCCTCCTCTTTGAACCACCCCATATGATCTTGAAAGCCCTCATTCTAAGCTTTAAGAGTCTCACCTTCAGTATATGAAGGAGGTTCTGGCAAATTAGTCTATGGAACTAAGATAGCAATCCCTATTTGGTCATTGCTCTGTAATGCTGCTCTCTTAACTGCCTGATTGGCTGCTTGATTCCTTCATGCCACTTCTGTGCATGAATTGGAGATTACTACATATCCAACTCTTCTTTTTCCATCCAAGACAAAGCTTCTTCCATCAGTGTACCAGATTTCCTCAGGATTGGTCAGAGGATCTTCTGACAATCTCTCTCAGATTTTTGTCATTTAAAATCACCTGTCCCTCATAACAGTCCAAGTTCAGATTAGTAAACTTTTGGAGGGCCTCTTTTAGACTTTTCAGAAAGGAAATGGGGTTCTCATTGGACTCCTGAGTTATTGCTGAGACTTGACTCAGGCATAGCTGATTACTTTTTGCCAGGCTATTAGGTAGTCAGAATAGGAAAAAGGAGTCCAGAATGGTAGTGGTTAAAAGAAAAAGAAGAGAAAAGCCCACAAAAAATAGAACAAAGGAAGGTCCAAGGACTGGAGTGGAAAATTCAGGTAAAACAAACAGCCCTCCTGGCTAGCCCAGTTTACATAGGACAGGCTCAGGGAGAAGTCGAAATTGAGCTGGGGGCTTCTCTACGCTTTTCATGGATGGACTTCCTTCGGGGTGAGTCTTTCTGAAGCTTATCCTACTCAGTACTATTGCAACCTGAGAGCCGGGCATCCCTGCATCAGGGTGCAGATCCCTAGGCAGGCTGAGGCATGACAGCCTCCTGGAGATTGAATCCCCAGGCAGGTTGAGGCAGGTTGGCCTCCCAAGAATTGGGTCCCTGGGCAGGTTGAAGCATGTCAACCTTCTGGGACCCCTGGACTGGTGGATCCCCAAGCAGGTTGAGGTGTGACAAACTTTCAAGGATGAGATCCCTAGGCAGGTTGAGGCAGGTCAACCTCCTGGCACCCCCGGACTGGAGTTGGGCATCCCCAAGGTCTCCAGCATGACCAGGGCTGGGTAGGATTAAGGGGTTGTAATCTTAACTCATTGCTGGTTTGTCCACCATGGATGGAAAGAGATATCATAATGTAAAGCAATCCAAGCCTATGCTCTCAATGTGGGGCTTGGTGAAACAGCCATAAGCCTTATCCTCTTATTTCTCTGAGGGAATATAAGTCACTTATTTCCTCCCCTAGTCCTCCATAAGAGCAATTTAGGGTGTATCCAGTGGTAAACATTTCATTGTCATAGACCCACTTTAGGTAATGACAGAAGTAATGACAGAGGAGCAGGTTATCTGTTCCTGTTAGGGACATTAAGAGTATTTTGGTAATAAGCAGTGTGGAGCAATGTTGCCTAGTAGAGGGCAGGGTCCTGATTGTAGGAGTTAGTAAGTGGCTTAAGAACAAATTGATAAGAGGCAGCAGACTAGATGTTCCATAAAAGTGGAATGGAATCCACTGCCTGGGGATTCAATCTCCAGGAGGCTGTCATGCCTCAGCCTGCCTAGGGATCTGCACCCTGATACAGGGATGCCAAGCTCTCAGGTTGCAACAGTACTGGGTAGGATAAGCTTCAGGGGTATGTTTGTAAATTTAGGAGAAGGGTGGTAAGGGTTTGGGTCCAAATGGCCTGCAGAGCTAACTCCTAAAGTGCCAAACATTATCCCCGGATGCCCAAATTCCCTTGAAGGGATGCCACGTACAGATGGACTTCTAGCAGGTATTGCATGCCTGTCACCCTCCCTAGCAGGTTCACTGAGAGGTGCTGTTGTTGAACATGTTGTAGGAAACATGGAAGATAAAGGCCTGAATCTCTAGAAGAACTCTCCCAAGGGCCAGCTACTTTTTGATAGTCTCTCCAGAAGATTGTAGAGGCAACATTTTGGGCCCAGAAGTGGCTCAGGAAAAGAGCATGAAACAGGAGGGAAGGGGGCAGGGCACAACTTTTGAAAAAAATGACATAGCACAAGGGCATAATGTAAACCAATTAAAATCAGATGACAAGTCAAATTCAACTAAACCTTGATCCTCAGTCTGCAAGCTAAATGACACAACCAGAGGTGCCCAGACAGTTCCAAGGCACTATCAAAAGACCAAGGAGTGGCTGGTTCCCCAATTGTCAGAATGATTCTCCCACTCATTAGCATATGAAATCACCCAGCCCTAGAAAACTAACCACATCACATTCCATAGCCACTGCACTCACCCTCTGTGATGGTCCACACCCTGTGGAGTGTGCTTCTCTCTGAATCTGAACAAATCCACCTCTTACCTATCACTCTGTCTCTCACTGAATGTTTTTCAATGAGACATCAAGAGCCTGACTTTCATTGGGTCCTGAAACCAGGCACTGTGTGTTTTAGCCAGGCTCAAGTCCCAGGAGAGAGGAGCTGAAGGACGGGAGGAAAAAGCAGTGGGAAGAACACACCAAGGAGTCCCCTTCATAATCTGTGCTCACAGTTTTCATTGGCCTGAATTTTGACACAAAGAAGATTAAGGACAGAAGAACCCCCACCCGCTTGGGCAATAGCTACTAAGGCATAGCAGATAGTAGAGCCTTTGGGACACCCTGGGGCACCAACTGCCACGTGCCCGTTCACAGGAGGTGCTGAGAATACTATAAACCAAGCAGACATGATCTCTGCCTTCAAAACAATCTAACAGCCTCGATTGAAAAGGAAAAAAGAAAAAAAAAAAAAAAATCAAACCTCAGAGAAATGAAGCAGTTTGTCATTTAGATAACAAACTAAGGTCAGAAGAATTACAAAACTTCTTTTAACTACTTGAACATTATGTCCTTCCCCAAGAAAAGGCAAACCTTTCTATGTAAATTTTCATCATGTCTGGAAAGAGGTGCCAGTATTAACTGGTGAGTACTGGTAGCTGGTTTCATATATGGCTAAACTTTAATAACACGGTGACTCTGACTCTCAAATTGTGGTCTGTATGATAACCATTAGAGATTCTTTTGGAAAAGGCAATGGCACCCCACTCCAGTACTCTTGCCTGGAAAATCCCATGGACAGAGGAACCTGGTAGGCTGCAGTCCATGAGGTCGCTAGGAGTCCGACACAACTGAACGACTTCACTTTCACTTTTCACTTTCATGCATTGGAGAAGGAAATGGCAACCCACTCCAGTGCTCTTGCCTGGAGAATCCCAGGGACGGGGGAGCCTGGTGGGCTGCCGTCTATGGGGTCGCACAGAGTCGGACACCACTGAGGCGACTTAGCAGCAGCAGCAGCAGCAGAGATTCTTTGGACCCACATGAAAGAGGTCTGGATTGAAATTCAAAGATGCATCTTTATAACACGGTAATTTTGATTTCAGCTATGTCTTTAAGAAACATAAAGCTCCTGGAATTCCACAGACACTCTTAAAGAAACTTGTGATTTTTGTTCCTATCTGTTTATCTATCTATATTTCTTTGTTTGTTCCATTACTGTAACCATGGAATATGCTATCAATTTTTCTCTATCAATACTAAAAGTTTTTCAATTTCATATTAAAGCCTCAAAGAAATTTTAGCCATTTCAACATCACCTAATCATTTCTACTCTGACTGCATAGAACTTATACAATTTCAATTTTATTCTATTTTTACCATTTTTCCTCCTTTGAAATGACCAAACACCTTTTGATGCACATAACTGATATTAAACACCTTACTTTAAATAAAAGTGTATTCAAACTAATTTTGAAGAACCACAGATAAATAAATTCAGTAAGTTAAATATTTCTTGATAATCAACTACCTAGCAATGTTTTCTTATGTATCAACTTAGTGATACTAGTTTATAGAAAACTTTCTAACAAATACTGTAGAAATTATAAAGATTATAATTAGTATTGTGCCTGATTCAAAACTTTTATTTAACAATTTAATATTAATATATAATGTTCTTTTGCCTGAGAAGGCTATTAAGCCAAAGTAATATAAAAGCAGAGACATTATTTTGCCAACAAAGGTTTGTCTAGTCAAGGCTATGGTTTTTCCAGTAGTCATGTATGGATGTAAGAGTTGGACTGTGAAGAAAGCTGAGTGCCAAAGAATTGATGCTTTTGAACTGTGGTATTGGAGAAGACTCTTGAGAGTCCCTTGGACTTCAAGGAGATCCAACCAGTCCATTCTAAAGGAGATTAGCCCTGGGTGTTCTTTGGAAGGAATGATGCTAAAGCTGAAACTCCAGTACTTTGGCCACCTCATGTGAAGAGTTGACTTATTGGAAAAGACTCTGATTCTGGGAGGGATTGGGGGCAGGAGGAGAACGGGACAACAGAGGATGAGTTGGCTGGATGTCATCACCGACTTGATGGACGTGAGTTTGAGTGAACTCCAGGAGTTGGTGATGGACAGGGAGGCCTGGCGTGCTGCAATTCATGGGATCGCAAAGAGTTGGACCCAACTGAGAGACTGAACTGAACTGAATATAACTGCATGCACTAAGAGTGTTTCCAATTGCAGGTATATAACCAAAGACCATAGTAACAGATTTCATTATTTATTATTGATGCTATAGGTAAAAATGTGAGTGCTTAAAAAAATCTTCGTGAGACTGATTTCTTCTTAAACAACCTGTAAATCAAGCCCTTTTTAAATAAAATTTTAATAGTACAAAATATATTGAATATTGCAACCAGACTGAATTTTAAAATGTGGGTTTCATTGACATTAATGAGTGGCAGTGGTAGGAAAGCTTTTCTAATCCAAATTTTATACTTTTCTTTGTATATCTACCATCTCGTCAGTCAGCTCTCCTGAACCTTGGTTTAAAAAATTGATTTTGCTTTTGCACTCTTAAATACAAATAATGACCTCCTTTTGCTTTCCACCCACAGCTGCAGAATCCCACCTGGATTAATCTAGTGATTTATTGAAAATGAGCACATTGATCTTCTTTTACCCTTCCCTCTGTGGCTCTATAGAGGTACTTACTGGACCCAATTCCAGCAGCAGTATCTGATATTTAAAACCCTATAGAGACTGAGTCTCCCCGGTTGAAAATAAATTGCTGCTCATTTTGGTCAAGCTCAATTGGTTTTCTAGAACAGGACTAAACTTGGTGGTGATGTCATGACTGCTCAGTTCCTGGTGGAAGAAATTGATTGATTGATCTTGCTCAAAAAGTCAGAGGAGCAATGCACAGTGTAAGACATGAGCCACGGTGGGATTCTTGGGTGGACTTTGTGGTGAGATTTAAAATCCCTAGCAAAAATAAAAACATGACAGTTGTGATGATAGGTGCCTCTGCAGGATGGCTTCTTGCATTGTAGCAGGTCGTGCCATAGAAACACCCTAAACAGCATGTATCAGGTAAAATAATTGCTGCCAGGTCACTTACAGAAAATTTGAAAAAAAATTCTTCAAAAGGTATATCACCTGTCTTAAATTCCATGTACACCTAATTTTTAAAGGAAACTGTCTAACTTTATAATTTCTTGCACATCACTGAATTATTAAACATGTATAAATGACAATATTTTCAAATAAAATGGCTCACAACTGACAAACACCTTCCCAAATTATCTTGACATTGAAAATTTTAGATACAGAACTGAAGAAAAAAAAAAAAAAGCATTTTGGATTGTTCCCTCCCATATGGAGAGCGAAGGATATCAGAACTAAACCCTAAGGCTGATCTAATGTTTCACTCTCTTACTATTGATTTGTTCATCAGCTCTCAAGTGAAAGACATGTATTACAGCTTGGGGCTACAATGGTGAATAAAATATTCCCCACCATCAAGAGTTATTTAGTTGTATACTAAGGTATACTTAATGCAGTTTGATAAATATAATATGTAGAGAGACAAATTGCTATGGGCACAAATGAAGAAAGTTACAGTATTATCCCCACCAGGTAGAAGCCTATATGAGAAACACCTCATAAAGGCTGGAGTAGGTAATGGGGCCAGAGAAGGCATTTTTTAGGAAAAGAAAAATGGCTGTTTCATAGTCATCATCCCATTTACTATGAAACATTGTACCTTTATCAGATCAGTTCAGTTCAGTTCAGTCATTCAATCATGTCTGACTCTTTGTGACCCCATGAACCGCAGCATGCCAAGCCTACCTGTCCATCACCAACTCCTGGAGTTCACTCAAACCCATGTCCATTGAATTGGTGATGCCATCCAACCATCTCATCCTCTGTCGTCCCCTTCTCCTCCTGCCCTCAATCTTTCCCAGCATCAGGGTCTTTTCCAATGATTCAGCTCTTCTCATAATGTCAAATTAGGCCTTTTATAATCTTCTAAGAATTGTATTTCAGTTAGACATCAACAGAATATTTTCTTTGCAGTTTCCTTCTTTAATAAAGCTAAAATTATTATTCTGTGTTAAAACATAAAACCTGATTTGAACAGATAATAGTAAATTTTTGTTTAAAATATCACTTTTTAATGTATTTAATATTTACTTCTCACAAGATACTGAGATAGTATTATAAGACTTTATTCATGCCTTGTATACATTTATAACATGACCATGGCTTCTTATCACAGAAAATATTCCAAACAACTAAGGTGGACATTAAGATCCTTCATTATCTGGCTTCTATTATACTCTTCAGACTTCTAAAATTTTCCAATATGAACTTTAGAATCAAGAATCATCAAGTTACTATATTTCTATATATCCCTTCTCCAGTGGATCTTCCTGACTCAGGATTCCAATCGGGGTCTCCTGCATTGCACGCAGATTCTTTACCAACTGAGCTATCAAGGAAGCCAAATGTGAAGAGGGCCGCAGAAGCCACAGGCTGAGGAGGATGGGATTCTCCTCATCAAATGGCTGTGAGTTCAATATTAATCAAGCAACAAATATTTAATATGGTTTCTTTAGTAAAATATATATATATATATACACACAACAAATCCAGCTTATGTGTTGTTCAGTTGGGCAAAATGTGACCAGAGGCTCATAGGATCTTAACCCTATTTGTGATTAGGGTTCATGGTAACTTTGTAGAATATAGCCCTTGAAGATAAAGGTAACTGATCATTGCTTTGACTAGGAACCTAACCCTATTTTTGCTAATTGGGGTTCATGGTAACTTTGTAGAACATAGCCCTTGGAATTAAAGATAACTGACCATTGTCTTGACTAGTCTGTCAACTCTTGAAGTTTAGTACCCTATTTTCTTCACCTTGCTATTGCTGGAATGGACTATCAGTGTTAATACTAGAAGCCAATAAGAATTATTTTTAATCAAATGCTTGTTTAAGGGTGAAAGTGAATGTCACTCAGTTGTGTTCGACTCTTTGTGACCCCATGGACTATACAGTCCATGAAATTCTCCAGGTGAGAATACTAGAATAGGTAGTCTTTTCCTTCTCCAGGGGATCTTCCCAACCCAGGGATTGAACCCAGGTCTCCCACATTGCAGGCAGATTCTTTACCAGCTAAGCCACAAGGGAAGCCCAAGAATACTAGAGTGGGTAGCCTATCCCTTCTCCAGCAGATCTTCCTGACCCAGGAATTGAACTGGGGTCTTCTGCAACTGAGCTATCTGGAAGGATGGATAAATGTGTTCATTACTCAAAAAATAACTATAGAAACTTTTTAGCAGACTAAAGGGAGATAATTACAAATTTTTGAACTAACTCTTTGCATTAAAAGAAAAATAAATCCCACTTCAAGAAAATCAAATCAGTTTGGAGGAGGAAAATAGAAAAATAAAAACATATATTCTAATTAGAAGAGATTTCTAAGAGGCCAGATAGAAATGATGTACACTTAGCATGAAAAAAGAGTAGAGACACTGGATGAAATGTGATTCTAGTCATGGGGAATTTTTAAATATCCATAGCATCTATATATTGTATACATCCCTCCCATCTCATTGGATACCAGGAGGCAGAACCAGGAGAGAAACCCAGCCTTCCTGCCCAGTAGTCCAGTTTGCATTTAAAATCTGTCATGGATCATAAAACTAAAAAATACCATAGGTCCAGCTCTGCATAGTATCTTTTACTCTTTAATTATGTCTGCAGGGAGGCCTAGTTTCTTCTTTATATCCATATCCTTCTGGTTTTCGTCATGCTTACACAGTAGTGGTAGAAATCAGGCAAGAAGTTCCAAGTGGACTCTGATTTCCAGATACCACTTAGACAGAGCAGATAGTAACCTGGCCCTCCTTTGTTCTCTCAGGGAGGACAAGAGAGAATTCACCTCCAAGAGAACTGTGAATGTTGTTGCATTTCAATGTGGACAGAATCTTTTTTGTAAGGGCTTAGTCTGCCCAGTCTAGACTAGAAAGCTTCCTTTTGATCACTCCTAAATAGAAATACTGATGACCCAGAATACAGAGGCACTTAAGGTAATTTTTCTGTTGTATTTCCCCAGGAATAGATTGTTTTAGGAATATAGTTCAGTTGAATTTTGAATGACAGAAGTTGTTTGAAGATATAATTTGGCAACTGGCATTTGTCATTTGTCACAAAAATCAATCAACTAATCTGTCATTCAAACAAATGGAATGCTATTCTGGGTCATGCCCTATGTGCCCAGGAAAGTATATGGAGTAGTACCAAGAATATTAACTCCCATATATGTTTCATTCTCTGTTGAGCTCAAACTGGATTTATTTAACAGAGATAGACCTGTCTGGAAGCTGCATAAAAGACTTGGTGCCTTGTAAAGGTGATATCTGTATAATGTCTATGGATATTTATTTGTTCATCTATTCCTAAAAATATACTGTCACTCTGTTAAGAGCTGAATAAAAATTTTAATAAGGTATTATCCCTTGTTTTCAGGAGGTCCCTATCTAATATGTGAACAAATCATTTCAGTATGTGTAATATATTTTGAAGATGTAAAATTACATTATGAAGGCTGTGTCATTCATAAAGCATGCAGTTGTTTAAGAATATAGAGATGAGCTATTTTTTTCAAAACAGGAGAGTAGATATTTCCATATCATTCAAAGGAATCAACTGAATTGAAACCTCAAAATATTTCAAACACAGTGCAATGAAATTGAAAGCTAGTTGTGGGGAGATGGGATGGATGGAATTGTCATCCCCTCAGACCTTGACCTGAGGCATTTTTTACTAAGAAAATGTTACTGTCCCTCACTGTCCTGTCAGATATGTTTATAAGGCTATCTCCCCATCATAGATTGTAAGTTTCTTGAGGGCCAACTATGCACAGGAACCTGGAATGTTAGGTCGATGAATCAATGCCTACTGGAAGTGGTCAAACAGGAGATGACAAGAGTGAACATTGACATTTGAAGAATCAGTGAATTAAGATGGACTGGAACGGGCGAATTTAACTCAGATGACCATTATATCTACTACTGTGGGCAGGAACCCCTTAGAAGCAATGGAGTAGCCATGATGGTCAACAAAAGAGTCTGAAATGCAGTATTTGGATGCAATCTCAAAAATAGCAGAGATCTCTGTTCATTTCCAAGGCAAGCCATTCAATACCACAGTAATCCAAGCCTATGCCCCAACCAGTAACATTGAAGAAGCTGAAGTTGAATGGTTCTGTGAAGACCTACAAGACCTTCTAGAACTAACACCCAAAAAATATGTCCTTTTCATTACAGGGGACTGGAATGCAAAAGTAGGAAGTCAAGAAACACCTGGAGTAACAGGCAAGTTTGGTTTTGGAGTGCAGAATGAAGCAGGGCAAAGGCTTATAGAGTTCTGCCAAGAGAACCCACTGGTCATAGCAAACATCCTCTTCCAACAACACAGGGGAAGACTCTACACATGGACATCACCAGATGGTTGACACGGAAATCAGATGGATTATATTTTTGCAGCCAAAGATGGAGAAGCTCTATACAGTCAGCAAAGACAAAACCAGGAGGTGACTGTGGCACAGATCATGAACTCCGTATGCCAACATCCTCTGGACAGTTGGGAATGCAATTCAAGCTATAACCATATTCTATATGTTCATTGAGTGAAGATTAGAAATAGATACACAATAGGAGTGTTTTCTAGAAATAATTAAAAATCATAATTCAAAAACTCAGATGCTAAGGAGGGAACAGTATATTTAAAACCCAAAATTATTATACATAGAAGAGGATTGAAAGTCATCTATCCTATGCGTTTATTTTTAAATTAGTGACCCTTCTATTCTTAGCTTATTATAAGCTGATTATTGGAAGTAAATAATGGATGCTTGCTTACTGGATACCTGGCCCCATTTTACTTGTCTACAAAATGTCTCTCCTCCACTCAAATTCATAGGTACAAAATCAGTGTCCTGGAAACTGTGATTGTTAAGCATTATCTTGTACCTCTAGCCCTACCATAGTCATTTGTACCAAGGGTGGCCCATTGTTTTATACTGAGCTAATGACCTACTTCTTTGGAAAAGTTCAAATTAAGGTTATGTGATTTTAAATTTAGGTGATATATATGCATTATTTAAAAGGAGAATGTGTATGTCATACCCCTTTTAATTATTTTGAGTAGCTTATAGAACAGCATATACATGAAAATTAGTCTGTAGTTAGAAAAGAAAATAAAGCAGTTGCCAGAGGGTCCCAAAGACAAGAGCTAATTATATGCACTTTATGAATCCATTCACTCCCTAAGAATGCCTCTTGTTCTGTAAAAATTCCTTTATTTTTCTTTTACTTATGCTAGCTTTAGAGAATTCCTTAAGAAGTAGTATTAACAGCATTGTCTTCTGAGCCACAATTTGTGGAGTCTGAATTCTGCCATATAATTACTTGGGTAAAACTTTTTGAACACCTCTATTCTTCAGTATCTAAAATACAGAGGGAAATAGTTAAAAAAAAAAAAAAAACTTAATTGGTTGTAAAGTGAAGAAATAGAGGAAAACAATAGAATAGTGAAAACTAGAGATCTCTTCAAGAAAATTAGAGATACCAAGGGAACATTTCATGCAAAGATGAGCATAATAAAGGACAGAAATGGTAGGCACCTAACAGAAGCAGAAGATATTAAGAAGAGGTGGCAAGAATACACAGAAGAACTATACAAAAAGATCTTCATGACTCAGATAACCACCATGGTGTGATCACTCAGCTAGAGCCAGACATCCTGGAATGTGAAGTCCAGTGGGCCTTAGGAAGCAACACTACGAACAAAGCTAGAGGAGGTGATGGAATTCCACCTGAGCTATTTCAAATCCTAAAATATGATGCTGTGAAAGTGCTGCACTCAATACACCAGCAAATCTGGAAAACTCAGCAGTGACCACAGGACTGGAAAAGGTCAGTTTTCATTCCAATCCCAAAGAAAGGCAATGCCATAGAACATTCAAAGTACCGCACCATTGCACTCATCTCACATGCTAGCGATGTAATACTCAAAATTCTCCAAGCCAGGCTTCAACAGTACATGAACTGTGAACTTCCAGATGTTCAAGCTGGGATTTAGAAAAGGCAGAGGAACCAGAGATAAATTGCCAACATCTGCTGGATCATTGAAAAAGAAAGCAAGTTCCAGTAAAACATCTACTTTTGCTTTATTGACTACACCAAAGGCTTTGACTGTGTGGATCACAATAAACTGTGGAAAATTCTGAAAGAGATAGATATACCAGACCACCTGACCTGCTTCTTGAGAAATCTGTATGCAGGTCAAGATGCAACAGTTAGAACTGGACTTGGAACAGCAGACTTGTTCCAAATCGGGAAAGGAGTACGTCAAGGCTGTATATTGTCACCCTGTTTATTTAACTTATATGCAGAGTACGTCATGTGAAATGCCAGGCTGGAAGAAGCATAAGCTGGAATCAAGATTGCACCGAGAAATATCAACAACCTCAGATACACAGATGACACCACCCTTATGGCAGAAAGCAAAAAACTAAAGAGCCTCTTCATGAATGTGAAAGAGGAGAGTGAAAATGTTGGTTTAAAACAACACTAATTAAACTAAGATCATGGCATCTAGTTCCATCACTTCATGGAAAATAGATGGGGAAACAATGGAAAAAGTGACAGACTTTATTTTTGAGCTCCCAAATCACTGTCAATTGTGACTGCAGCCATAAAATTAAAAGATGCTTGTTCCCTGGAAGAAAAGCTATGGCCAACCTAGACAGCACATTGAAAAGCAGAGACATCACTTTACTAACAAAGGTCTGCCTAGTCAAAGCTATGGTTTTTCCAGTAGTCATGTATGGATGTGAGAGTTGAACTGTAAGGAAAAGTGAGGGTCAAAGAGTTGATGTTTTTGAACTGTGGTGGTGGTGAAGACTCTTGAGAGTCCCTTGGACTTCAAGGAGATCCAACCAGTCCATCCTAAAGGAAATCAATTCTGAATATTCTTTGGAAGGACTGATCCTGTAGCTGAAACTCCAATATTTTGGCCATCTGATGAGAAGAACTGATATATTGGAAAACACCTTGATGCTGGGAAAGATTGAAGGCAGAAGGAGAAGTGGATGATAGAGGATAAGATATTTGGATGGCATCACTGACACGATGAACATGAGTTTGAATAAACTCTGGGAGTTGGTGATGAATAGGGAAGCCTGGCATGCTGAGTCCATGGGGTTGCAAAGAGTTGGACATGACTGACTGACTGAAAGTGAAGAATATGAAAGTGAAAAATATATGCACAATTTATAGTATATACTATTTACAATTTGTATATACAATTTATACATATATACAATTCATAGTATATACTATAAAAATGTCTTATTGTACATAAATCATGTGTATATACTATATAAATGGTCTTTCCTGATCACTCAGATGGTAGAGAATCTGCCTGCAATGCAGGAGACCCGAGTTTGATCCTTATGTCCTGAAGATCCCTTGAAGAAAGGAATGGCAACTCACTCCATTAGTCAACCCAATTCTAATTTTCTCGACATTGTTAGGTACTATCAATTGGGCTACCCAAATAATTCCTCTAGAGACCTAGCACTAAGCTCAGAGCTTCACCAGTCATATTCACCAGACCTTCTCCACACCCTACAATATTACACATTAATTGGAAGTCTCTCTCTTGGAACACTCCATGCTTGCTGCTGTGCTCTCTCCTCTTTGTAATTCTCTCCAAGGGTAGAGGGAAGAATAAGAAAGTAGAGTTCTTCATTTCACTGACTCTCTGCTTGAAAATATTTCCAACAAAGTCCATTTTAGGTTTCTAGGGCCGCTGTAACAAAGTACCATGAGTCCAGTCCAACTTGGAGGCTAGAAATCTGAGATCAAGGTGTTGGCAGGGCCACACCCCCTGTGAAGATTCCAATTAAAGGTCTGATCCAAGACTTTCCTAATTTTTTGGTAGACTTTAGGCAGTATTTGCACATCAGTCCCTGTGTTCAAATATTCCCTTTTCATGATGACATTTGTCATACTGGATTAGGACCCACTGTAATGTCATTTTGTCTTAACCTGATCATATGCAAAGGCTCCATTTTCAAATAATGCCACATTCACAGAAAAAAGGAAGACTTCAATGTCTTTGGTGCTGCTGCAAATCAACTCTGTTTTGTTTGTTTTTGCCTTCAACCACCATTAGAAAGTACCAATAGAGTATACTAACACATATATATGGAATTTAGAAAGATGGTAATGATAACCCTGTATGCGAGACAGCAAAAGAGACACAGATGTATAGAACAGTCTTTTGGACTCTGTGGGAGAGGGAGAGGTTGGGATGATTTGCGAGAATGGCATTGAAACATGTATAATATCATATATGAAACGAATCGCCAGTCCAGGTTCGATGCATGATACTGGATGCTCAGGGCTGGTGCACTGGGATGACTCAGAGGGATGGTACAGGGAGGGAGAAGGGAGGCGGGTTCAGAATGGGGAACACGTGTATACCCATGGCGGATTCATGTTGATGTATGACAGAACCAATACAATATTGTAAAGTAATTAACCTTCTATTAAAATAAATAAATTTATATTAAAAATTAAAAAAAAAGAATTAATCATGGAGGGTGACACCAGGCTTGTCAGGATTTTGAAAGTCACTCAGTCATGTCCAACTCTTTGTGACCCCATGGACTATACAGTCAATGGAAGTCTCCAGGCCAGAATATCAGAGTGGGTAGCCTTTCTCTTCTCCAGGGGATCTTCCCAACCCCAGGATTGAACCCAGGTCTCCTGCATTGCAAGTGGATTCTTTACCAGCTGAGCCACAAGAGAAGATCAAGAATATTGGAGTGATTAGCCTATCCCTTCCCTAGCAGATCTTCCCAACCCAAGAATCAAACTGGAGGTTCTTGCATTGGAAGTGGATTCTTTACCAACTGAGCTATCAGGGAAGCCCCAGGATAATAGGCTTCAAATGTTGACTCTCCTTTTCCAAATTATTTCTTATTTTGATCTTGAAGAATTAATGACTGAAGAATAGAAAAAATAACAGAGCCAAGACAATTTTCCAGAATTTGAGTGTCTTCTGTTCTATATGGAGCTCTTCTTAACGCCTAAAAGAAGCAGAATATTACTTTTAGTTTCATAAATA